>NC_056727.1:479313669-479351169 GCF_019279795.1 Protopterus annectens
AACCTTCTAAATGTGTCCCTAAGGTCGTTATGCAGTGTCCCTGATTCAGTGTTCATTCTTCCCCATTCGTATGAGAGGTCTGATAGTGAGAGAAAGTGCATGTTCTGCCGACTACCTTAGAAAGTTGAGAGAATAATAGGGTTGGGGTTACCACCTGTCCACCTTTGAGAGGGATACTCCCCTTTGGGCAGTTGTGTCCTGCAAAATAACTGTAATTATGGCAAATGTCTTGTGATTTCGGGCAAAGATTACCTATATTGTCGGTAGTAGTTGCATAAAACAATTATTTTGCACCTGAAACACCTAAATGTTATAAGTAACAGTATAAGCAACTATAATGCTACAAGAGTAACCTTTTATTTAGGCAAAACAGTGAAGTACTCCCCTTTCTACTGGCTGTGGGTATGTGTTGTCCTGCAAAGTCTGACATCTCTACATACAGGTCATGTAGGGTTGCCACCTTTCCAAATGGCCAAAGTGGGACATGTTCTGTAGAAATGTCAGACTTTCCAGGACAAAACATACCTACAGCCATGCATAGTACAGGATTATACTTATTTGCACAAATAAAAGCTTAATATAGTTACATTTGAATTGCTTATGCTACTTCACATAACATATAGCAGTTTCATATATAAAATAACTGTTTTATACAACTTTTAATGAAATGTAGAATATAATAATGTCCTGTAATCAGGACATTTGAAAATGTTTTGATTATTTTCGCAGTGTCCCTCGCAAAGTGGGACAAGTGGTAACCCTAAAGTCCCACCTTGGCCAATTGAAAAGGTGGCAAACCTATAATAGGTATGCGGTAGCATAACTCGGCTGACAGATGTGGCTCCCACAACCCAACTACTTGTCTGTATTGAAGAGTCTCGGTTCCCATGTGTCAGCCAGACAGGAGCAGATTGTATGCGGAACACACAAATATGATTAATTCACTTTACAGGCCGCTGATTTCGTACAGTCAAATGCCATGCCGTTGCCTAATGGGCAGCGATTCCTGATACTGTAGTCATATAGTCCGATGTAATAGGCATCACAAGGTGGGAACAGATTGTATGAGGAACACACAATTAACATGATTAATTCACTGGACAGGCCGCTGATTCCGTACAGTCGAACGCCATGCCATCGCCTAATGGGCAGCCATTCCTGATACTGTAGTCAGGAGCGGCCTTAGGTCAACTGGTGCCCTAGGCAAAGGGCACAATGGCACCCCACACCACACCACCCATTACCCCATCCAGGTCTACTTACACCAAATAAATACTGGTAAAGTGCCCCCACTAAAGTGGTGCCCTAGGCGGCTGCTTAGTTGGCCTATGCCTAAGGCCAGCTTTGACTGTAGTCATGTAGTCAGATGTAATAGGCATCACAAGGTAATATTGTGGTCCTCACTCCCACCCAGGGGTGTGAGTTACAGATGCTAGCACCAATGTCAGCGCATTTACAAGTGTGAGAGCGAGCGGGTGTAAGCGTGTTTGACTACCAGTATGCGAGTATTGCACTGGTAAAGCAATGTAGAGGCTAACCGAGTGTAAGAGGCTGTAACCAGAGGTCAGCAGTGCTTAACACCGCGCAAACCCATGCACACCCGCTCCCAACTGCTTTAATGTGCCTTACTCCCTCCATATCCAATGGGCTTGTTTTGCCCTGCAACCAAATAAACATCCTTTGCGAGGGTTGGAACCAGGACCCTGCGCACACAGCTAATGTGTATTACCAATACGCCATGGCAGATATACAGACAATGGACAGTACCACAAACATATCATACAGCGCAGTCATTCAACAGTATAGGAATGTATCCCATCATGTAGATGTATATGTGAGTGTTTATGTCCGGCATATAGGTACATACATATATAGAGATGTATCAGGAACATACCATGTGACAACAAAGCATTACAAACGAATGAAACGGGAAACACCAGTGACTCCTGTATTATGTAGTGGTGTCGCTCTATGTGATCACAAGACTCCCTCAGACAGATGTGTCAGTCATACACGCAAATAGTTGTACATTGGCTGTATACATCACTCCTTGTATGTAATGTACATTAACATAACAGTACCTGTCCAATCATTATGTGTGAACAGTACTCTTGCAAGGTGCTGTGTGCAGCATCATCATCATGATAAAGGTAAATGGGGTAACCATAGAGGGACCGGTACTGTTGTGTGTACAATGGGATCGTCCTCATCACGTGTACCTGGACCATGTAGGAGTGATGTGCATACCAGGATCGTGCACCTGAGGGACAGGGGTGAGGATAATAGGAGTATGTTGTGATGTGTGTGTAATGGACAGCTATGTATAGGGCAGATGTTGTCCATTACACACACGTGCCCACGTGTGTGTAATGGACAACATCTGCCCTATACATAGCTGTGTGTAATGGACAGCTATGTATAGGGCAGATGTTGTCCTAGGAGTTGAATGGCCTTATGTGTCTGTAGGTGACAGTAAGATGTTGGGGAAGGAGTGTAGGTATGGCCATGGAGGATAGGTAGGATCACAGAAAAGATAGCATACAGGGTTGGTATATGACACATGTGGGGGGGGGGCTACACCCTGGATGGAGATGGGTCTTTGGCATTCAAAAGCCCATGGGAACAGTGGGACAGAGGTCCCCAGCCATGGGCAACTGCCACTGCACCTACACAGCTGCAAAGGAGGCAGTGTTGGGGGCTGTCCAGGAGGGGCAGCATCACCCTGTAAATGTGACACTCCACCCTTGAACTGGTGTATCTGGCTTTGTAACCCCTTAGGGAGCCACCAACGCAACATGTCCAGGACTGCACGTCAGCAGATATGTACCTGTCTGGTCCCGCTCCCAGGGGGGGACATGCTCCATCCTCAGTGGTGGTATCACCAAAAGGTGGTGCAGAGCCAACAGAGGTTGATGTCTATGGCTGGGCCCCAGATGTGCTAGTGACCGGTGCCATGGTCAGCTGAAGTGGGACAGGAGGTTCTGCCGGGACCTCCCAACCCATTCAGCCTATGGTGTTGTGTTTTAAACCCACATATGGCATAGTGATAGACAACAGCATACAGGATTACCTATGACAGTATGCATAGATATCACCAACAACCTAACACAACAGATGGTATACATTTGCAGAGGGAGCACAACACATGCATATATACTGCATGCCAAATGTACAATGTGTAGTAGACATGTGACCGCAGCTATGAACAGTTGCCCATCATTGGCTTGTCACTGGGAATCCCACACAGTGTCTGTCATACCACTGTCTCATGTGACACATGTCCAGTCAGGGATGCGATGGCAGTAACACGTCCCTATCATCATGTACTGTCTGCAATCCTCACACCATGCTTCTGCTGTACACAGATGTGTGTTCAGCAAGTAACACAGGAAACAAATGGTTGCACACACTGACTAGTTCACAGATGGCCCTACAGATGGGGGTCCCTCATAAACAGAGTACTGTCAAGTCTGTATTATAACATGCAGAATAGCCATTACCACATACATATTAAACAGGCAGTAGTCTCAATGCAGCATAGCTACACCTACATGCTGTAGTCATGTGTGGCACATCACCCTCCTGTCTTTAGGCTATTTCCCACTGTGGAAAATGATCGAAGTACATCCAGATATCATCTGTGATGCCATGTCAGAACACCACATCCAGGTAGCACTCACAGCGACTGTCATGGCCAGATAACAACATGTTTCCCTAGATAGTGTACTGTGTTTATCATGCGGATGGCTATGGGAACACCATCACAGCTGTACCACATGCAATCAGCTAGAGGAGGACTGCAATAGCTGCAGAGACCAACACCTGACCATTTCCATCACTTACAATACACATGCTGCTGCTGTGCAGGTGTACACCTTCACATCCACCAGAGAGTGCGTGGGTGGGACAGGCAATATACACCAGGGAAGGGCTTGGAGACTTAACCATAAGAATCATCTGCCACACGCCGAACAGTACAGGGGTCAAACCCCTGATTAGTCATTACTATTACATATGCACGACGTTACTACATGTGCCACAAAGGCGACATGTTGCTGTGCTGTAAGAACATATGTGTGTAGGTGAGTGAGTGGCATCTGCAACAGATATAGTAGACATACATTAGGTGTGGCACACATGTCTGTCCACATGAACGGATGCCATTGACACCACAACCACACTCTCTAATGGACATGCATTGGCACCTTTGCCAGGGCCACAAATACACAACGTAACTACTTAGTTTGCCACACTGAAGTAATGCACAGGACCACATGCACCACAGGGGATATCTGGAGGTTATATGGGCTAGGGCATGTGAAAGTGCTTGACAACTGTTGGTATGCCAACAAGGTTTATACTGGGGGTGACTGTGGTTGGGAGCATCACAACCCACACGCAGACACAGGGTGCCAGTACTGGCATGCAGGTATGCATTGCTCCATGGGTGTGTAGTGTTTGGCTGTGCAAGATGGCTGTACAAGGCTGGGTGAGGGATAATCCTTGCCATCGCGTCACCTGACAATGGTGTGCAGTGCAGGGGTGTAGTGTCTGCAATGTCCCACACCGATGGGTACTGCATTATCTGGCCTGACATCCTGGTTACCAATGTGTAGGGCCATAGCTTTGCAATGCATGCCATGTCTGTGTTTGATAGTCCTTCACATGGACATTGCCTGAGATGTGCATGTCCTGCAGTACTGTACAGTGACATGTACAGGTGTACCTGGTTTGGCAGACACATGTTGTGTACACAGCCTGTTATACCCCGATATGCCAATACTGGCCTGGTGTGGTGAAACTTGCTTATAGTGAGCAGGTCGACCCTGCACCTGCATGGATAGTATGATACAGGTATTCTGTGGTGTCAGTGGCAGGGCACATGTGTACATCATTGTCTGACCTTTGTTGGACCACATATGTTGCAGGCATTTAGTGTGGAACATAGTGAAGGCACAATGTCCACATATATGTGCCTATTGTACTGTTGTACAGGGTGCCATGTGCTCTGCAGGCCATTGCATTCACACCATGCCTACTATCTGCCCTCAATGTCCATGGTACTAGCAACATAGTGGGATATCCTAGGCAAGTTTGTTTGTGCATGGCACATGGGTGCGGGACATATACTGGGTACTAGTAGGGCTGCATACTTAGTTCACTAGGCCTTTTGCCAGATGTATGGCTATGGCTTGCCAACACAGTCCCATGGCTGACTGACAACTGTACTCCTCATGAGGTGGCCAATGTATCATAAGACGGATACCATATAGGAAAACTAGAAAACTCACTCCCAAACATGTCCAATGGTAAGACAATCACAGCCAACTCTACACAGGCTCTGACAGACAAACACACACTTGCCATGTCCTGTATATAAACCCCTACCGTATCACACTGCAGCAATACGCATTTAGAACTTTATATCACTAAAAATTGGATAGATCGCACTAAATTATGTTGGGACAACTTCAAGGAAATAGCCTGTTCATATATTGCAGCACAAAAATTTATTAAGAAAGGCCCCAAAAAATTGCTCTATTAACAAAAGTCTGGGAAAGGGTTACTTCTATTATTCTTAGTGAAGAATAATCCTACTACCTTTATCTAGTGATGAGACCTGTTATATAACTCTTGCTCCTTTTAACTATATTTTCCTATTGGTAACATTTTGGTTAGTGATTTTTGTACATATTGTATATACAATGTTATGATGTTCCTAGTTTTTTTTTGTTTGTTTGGCTTTATATTATCACTTCATATGAAATGAATAAAAAGATTTTTGAAAAAAAAAAATACGCATTTAGGGAACATGCTACAGCGAATACTCCAAAGCAATGTACTTGTCTAACACAGGCAGACACACATACACACACACACACACACACATACACACACGGCATGTCTGGGATTAGAACACTGACCTAACTATTTTACTACACTGCAGCATTATGCAATTGCAGAATGCGCTACCGAGATTACTGGGACACAGTACTCCCAGAGGTGTATTTGTAGATGGGTGACATCATTAGCCTTGCCAAAGGTGGGTATAAGAAATATATGGAGTGTGAGCAGTCTGAAAGCATTACTCAGTCCTCAGGCAAATGGACACACACACACACACACACACACACACACACACACACACACACACAGAGCAAGTGTGGGACTAGAACACCATCCCAACTACTTTATTACACTACAGCATTGTGCACAGCATTATGCAGTTACGCCTATGTGGTAATTTGTGGGCACCTTGTTTTTCCCAAAGGGGATGACTATGCACTTTTTAGCATTTAGCTTGAGGCCGTGGCTCTGGCACCAAGTATCCATCTCTGTGAGACCCTTTTGGAGGATGCTTGTGTCAGCTGGAGATTCGATTATGGCCCCCAGTTTGCAGTCATCTGTGAACTTTGTCAGCCATAATCCCCCCGTGTTAGCCTGAACCTCAGAGAAGTATATACCGAACAAGAGAGGTCCCAGAACTGAGCCCTGTGGGACGCCACTTGTAACTGGTTTGGATTCAGACACGGCACCTGCAATTCTGACCATGTGGGTTCTATCTCTGAGCCAGTTTGAAACCCATCTTGTGATATAGGGGTTGATATTTAAGCTGGTAAGCTTATTTATGATGCCCGAGTGGGCTATAATTTTCTATCGGTTTTCCTGACGTAGAATGTTGGACAACATGAACATTGGGCTAAGCACACCACTTGTGTACTTAAGCAATTGAATCTTCCCACTATACGATACACAAAATCCCTTATTTCATATCTGGACCCCGTCTTTATATGGCTGCAGTACCGACACATATTGCACTTGAACATGCCATCCCTAGTGTTGGGTATTTTTGTTTTTTTCTCTAGTATACTTTTGAGATTGAAACCTCTCTTGAACACTATTCTTGGTGATTCAACCAGTAATCTACAGATGGAATCATCCTGTGTTATCAGGTTCCAATTTTTCAATATGGTAGAAAATATCTCTTTAGCATCCATATTATATGTTAGTATGAAGCTATTGGACATTGAGATAACTTCATCACTTTTCACTACAATATTACCCTGCACTGAAATATCTTGCTTCAATATTGGTAAATAGACACCAGTGTCTCTCTTTTTTTGTACCTCCCTCAAAAGGTCATTGATAAGGTCTGCCAGGTAACCCCTATTCAGGAAAAGGCTTGCCATATAGGCACATTCCTCCAGAAAATCACAGTCTCTAGACACCATTCGGGCAGCTCTGACCAATTGACCTTTAATTATTGATCTCTTTTGGGAAAATGGGTGACAGCTATCAAAATGGACATAGCTGTTAGAAAAGGATTCCTTCCTGTGAATCTTGGCTATAAAACATCCTTTCTCTTTATCTTTCATGAGATGTACATCCAGGTATGCTACCCAATCTGAAGCAAAACTGTGGGTGAACTGGAGGAATTCTGTAGATGTATTGAACAAGTCTACTAAAATAGTAGCTGTCTCTTCATTGCCCTTTAGGATGATAAAAATATCTTCCAGGAACCGTGTATACAACAATACCTTGTCCAGAAATAGAGGATTGGATAGAATGTATTCCCTCTCCCAGTAGGCCATAACCAGGTTAGCCACACTGGCTCCACATGGGGAACCCATCGGCACCCCTATCAACTGTAGAAAAAAATCTGTTATTAAAAGACACAAAGTTATGAGACAAAATAATGTCTAATAATTCACTTACCAGTTGGATTTCTTTGGCTGGTGCCTTTTTTATAATCAACATGGCTGGAATCCAATCTAGGGCTACTGAGTGATGGATGTAAGAATATAAATCCTTCACATCGATGGTTAAAAAATGGCTGTCCCGCGCTATAAGTAGTTTGATTTATCCTAGATAGGAAAGCCCAAGAATCTTTGGAAATTTGTGGCTCACTGGCCACATATTTCTTCAGGATGGTATCTACCACTTTAGTGGGTCCAGTGGATTCTTATGAATCTTAGGGGATCTAAAAATGATGGGAATTGTGTAGGTTCGTAGAGATATGAAATTCAATAAATCAAGATCTATAGTTCCATTAATAAACATGTCACTGAAGTAGGAAGACACCTTCAAGTTACCTATATTTAATTCATTTCTAGATACCTCTGTGTATGCCTCCGAGGAAAGAATGCCTTCCATTCTCCTGACGTAATCAGACTCATTCATTACTACCAAACCTCCTCCCTTATCTGGTTGCATAACTCTCACTGTAGAATTGGTTAGGGAATCCACTAAAAACCTCTCTTCCTTACTGATATTAAACTTACTTGTTTGCTTGGGTAAAGGTTGACTAAGTACGTAAGTATGTATAATTCACACATTTGTTCGAATAAATTTAAAGATGCGTGCAGGGGTGGATTGTATGTACTCGACATGAAAAAGTCCCCTTTATCCCTAGAAAGATTCCCCAAAAGTAGCTGGAGGTTTAACTTCCTGACAAACAATTTTAAGTCTATAATAGATGATGCCAGGTCAGCTCTCTTAGAGGGTACAAAGGAAAATCCCTTGGCCAACAAATCCACCAGATCTTTCTCAAAAGTAAAATCAGAGAAATTATATATTCTGAAGTCCTTTCCAGTATTGAATACTATATTACTTGTCCTTGGCATTGTTGAGTCAATACCCAAAATGGGCTGGATCAATTTCTCCTGTTCCTGAACCGGTTGCTGGGTTTCCGGCCCTGATCTGTTGGAGGGGACGAGGCTGGGTCCCGAAAAATTGGACCCTCTACTTCCTCATTAGAATTGTTGGATTTGTGTTGCACTGCCAGCCATTCACTACATCTGACTGGATCTATTGCGTCCATAGAATCTACAGGGATATTTCCCATGTAGTTGGACCTCGCGCCCCTGCTCTCATCGGCAGAATTGCATCCCTCTGACCTCCATGTTCTATAAGACAAAAAATTGCCTTGGAATACTGGTGGTTTCGGATAGGCAGAGCCATCTTTATAAACTTTAACATCTCTCTTTAATTTCTTGATTTTAGTTGTTGTAAGTTTTGATATATGTTGATCAATGCTGTTATAGGTATGGTCATAATCAAACCTATACCTGTGGAAATTAAAGTCACTCTTAATTTCCCCATCCAGCTTGTTAATATCCAAAATCAAATTATCAGCTGCCAACTGATAATGTTTACAAATTAAATCCATGAGTTCAAACCCATGTCTATCAAATAACCGGATTAACTCAAGATGGAAGGAAGACCCCTCCTCCAAACCCGTAGGGTATTGCCAGGCTCTAAGACCTTTGGAAATGGCCCATTTACATTCACCAAAGTAAGCCACTTCTAATTGAATTTTCCTTAACCTCATAAGATTCTGGTCGAATACATTCAATTTAGAAGGAAGGTCCGAGACCTCACCCGTGCCTTGTAGAGCACTCCCCATTGTCTAAAATAGAAAAGGAACGACTAAGCCATTGGTTTAAATTTGGCATACCTTGCGAGTTGGATACAGGTGTAATGTCACTACCTGACTGTCTAGTGGCCATCCCCTGACTCTGGACTCCTGATAACAAAGTTTCCTCCGAAAAATAAATGCCTGTAGATGCAAGTATTTCCTTGCAATAGGAATCTCACCTCCTGATGTATTATAGCCAGATGCAACCCTGGTACCAAAGGAAGGGCCGCCTCCAACATGCCCTTCTACGCTGGCTCCGT
The DNA here is from genome assembly GCF_019279795.1 of Protopterus annectens. Taxonomy (NCBI): domain Eukaryota; kingdom Metazoa; phylum Chordata; order Ceratodontiformes; family Protopteridae; genus Protopterus; species Protopterus annectens. Next base: position 479,323,348 of record NC_056727.1, read on the forward strand.
TATGTCTCAATGCCTGCTGAGATCCCAAAGTGACATTGAGATGGCTTGAAAGGGTATTAACCTTCTGGGACAGTAATTCTATCAACTGGGTTAAGTTACCGGTCTCTCCTTCTGAACGAGTTCCTGATGGTGGAACCTGAGCGTCTTCCATCACAAACACACACTTTCAAACTAGAAATCAGCAAAGAAACTGAATAAAACAAAACAGGATACGCTCCAAGCCAAATGGGTTACTCTGCAGTACAAAGTCACTGAGTCCGTAAATCCAAAACTCATATGTTTTATTAAGCGCAAAGCACAGGCTTTTCGTCGGTAATCACACCAACTTCTTCAGAAACGGAAAACAGCATCACTTACAAACAACTGCCTTAAATACAAAATTTAAAAGAGGTCACATGATCCCTGTGTACTACAAAACTACATATTACTGCACCAGCAAATGCTGAAAACAATAATTTTATATATAATTTTAGAAGAAACAGTATTCGGCATTGACTGCATCTGGCAACTAAAATTTATTTAAAAATATTAAAAATAATATTAAATTTCATTTTAAATTTAAAACGTCCCTAACTACTGCAAGGACTGAGGCTCGCACAATGTAGATATGTTAATACAAATACCATCAAGACTTTTTAGAAACAATAAAAAATGCAAAACCACAACATATACCCTGGTGCATAAAATGCTATTGTGAACAAACTACATACTGTAAAGACGAAGGCTCACACCATGTAGATATGTTAATACGAATACTGTCGAGACTTTTTAGAAACAATAAAAAATGCAAAACCACAACGTATACCTTGGTGAGAAATGCTATTGTAAACAAACTAAAATAAATCTAAAACTTACGACAGGTAACAAACCCATATAGCACCAGTATTGGTGGTAAAGAATACAGAACTCTTTACTCTCCTGGTATAAACTAATTCTGAACTGTGCAATTAAAGAAATAGTAAAGCAATAAAGAAATGCTAACAGACATATTAATAGTGTCCCCTTGCAATAGGAACAAAAGCAATAAAACTCATGTGAAATGTGTTGACATTAGACTTTACTGTTGTACATTGATGTAAATACGCTGATAAATGTTGCTACAGCAAAAAATCATCCATGATGATGAAGACCAAACTAACCCTATGCTCAAACCAAACATAATGTACTATACAATTCTATAATACATTGAACTGGAACTAGAGGGTACCTACTACAAACCTTACGAATACTGGGAACCAGATGTAAGTCTGCAAGAACCCATAAACTATACCCAACTTGCCCCTACAGGTCCTAACGGGATGGCTACTCAAAAGGAACTGGCAACAAATATAAGGATATAAATAAATATAATAAACTATCAAGTATCAAAATAATCAAAAACTATATTATAGATGAAAGGATCATATAGATTCTAAAATAATTTATCTGTTTAACCTTTTGAGTTTTAATAGGCAAGCTACAGACAACGGGTCGTTGATGCCAGGAGCATGATAGGCATCCAGTCTAATTTGCTATGACAACTCTCTACTCTCCAAAAAAAATCAGCAAACCTTGAATCCTGGTATCCACACAAAACGTACTTTATTGTGAAACTGGGCCAAAACAAGAATAAAATCAATCCTTGACACTGGCACTAAGCGCTTTCACCCTTTTGTCCTAGGGTATCATCAAAGTCTTAATTATTTAATTGTATAATTTTCCAATCAAAACATTTATCTCCACAATTAGTGAAACAGAGAAGGAAGTTAATATCTAGCCTGAACTTGAGGTGATATATCCATTATCCTAACCTCAGTTAGTGATATATATATGAATAATAAACACCACAAATAATGAGAATAATAATAAAAATAAATTTAAAAATGAAAAAAATTTAAAAAAAAATTAAAAATTAAAAATTAAAAAAAACAAAAATGAGAATCAAAATAAGAAATGAGAGTTAAGAAAGCAGTTAATTTCATCATAGCTATAAAACCCCACAGTTCCATGAAGGGAATATGTTTATGTCAAGCCATATAAATAAATGTGTAATATACGATTACTTGTTACAGAATTGTAATGTTGTATTAACATTGTAAAATGAATAACATAATTGATTAAAAAATAATAAAATATAATATGAATGTTCATATGTTGTGTGGCGGACCTACAAGAAATGTACATCATTTAACCTGTTTTTACCTGCTGCAATCAGTTGCCGACAAGTTTTGTAAGCGTATTGAGAAACTGTTTTATCAACAAGTTCCTGTTTACTTTTACCAATGAAACACGGACATTACAAGATTGGTTACTATTACAAACAGGTTTTTTTGCGACTACTTTATTAACTACACTCTGTATTGATTGTTTTTCAACAACCGCTTTGCTCTAAACAGACATTCATCATCCCATTTATATTTTTTGGACCGTTTTCATTTGAATTTGTAGCGTACCTGAGTTTTCTTGCCATAGCAAAATTACACCAGTAGAAGGATATTATTAATTCAGCGTTTTTTATCTATTCACCCTTTAATCATGCAGCGACTTTTACAGGAACATTTGGATATCACCAACAAATTAATTAAAGCGCTGCATGAACAACAATTTAATGCAGGGATTGAGGTTGAAATTCTTATTACGGAATCTCAGGAGCAATTATTTACTCTGCATTCAACACCGAACACCAGTATGCAGAGATCAGTTGTTAGGCAATGATCTAAGAGTCCTCAGCGACAGGCAGTGACGTCAGGAGGTGGAGACGTGGCGGAACTGCCTTCCAACGTGGAAGTCAGAATCAGGGATGATCGCAATCAGACTGTTCATCGAGTCAATGTGAACAACACTATTATTGACAGGAACACGGACTTAATTCATTTTCTTTCAGCCCCTTCCTTGAATAAAGACAGTCACGCAGCTTCCAGGGATATGGGTACTTTGAATGCCCAACTTAATGAATTTGAAAAGACATTAAAGACTTATAAGTCTCTACAGATGGACAATGCATTCTTAGAACGCTCTTTAGAATTAAAACAGGTCCCTAAGGGACTACGTACCTTCAAGTTACCTCATGGCTTCACAGAAGGTACATCAATTTTTTCTGAATTGTTGCTATTATTTGATAAAACCGGGTTAGAACTTTTAAAATTAATTATTCGCAACAATACAGAAAAATTAAATGCATTAAAGGAAAAGTTATGTATTTTAGACAACAGTATTAAGGCAGATCTATTATTTGAACATAATAAGTTCAGAATGGAAAATATTTTTAAAGATATTGATAGGTACATTAACAAAGGATTAGATATTAAGAACACTAAAATTGAGAGGGATAGTTATGATTATAGAAACAAAAAAGCATATGCTCATTTTAAGGAGTACAAAAATATGAAGCATAATAGCCAGAACTATGGTAACACAAACACAAACACAGACAGACAACAGTTTAATTCTAATTTTAATCAAGAAAATGTTCATAGAAGTAATGCTAACAGTAATGAGGAGTCACAGTCAGTTTTTTTAGAGCAGCCAATTTTGAGAAGATCCGAGAGAATAAGAGAGCGGCAGGGCAGCTACAATCAACATATACAAAGGAACTACAACAATGGAGGTTACAGAACCTCCCTATGGCAAAGATAATTAACACCAACAACAACAACAATAATTATTGTGTAAAACAAGTTAGTAATAACACAATTTTGAAGGTGTAGCACAGGAGAACCAGGTTACACCTGTTGTAGTTCCAAATGTTTACACCCAGTCTCTAGATGAGAAAACAAATATGACCAGGACCGAATGTTGTATAATAACTTATTCAGGATTTAATTTGTACAATTTCACTGAACACAAATTTGACAAGAATTATTTAGATTTGTTCAGCAAAGGTTATACCTTTGTTCCTATGTTTAAGTTGGACATTGGCAATGTTTTGATTAATCTTAAAACATACACAAGGCTTTTAAATTTGAAAATATTTTTTCATGATTCTAATGGTTTTTCTCAAGACTCTAGTATTTTTACACTCAAGCGTCACAGTACTTTTATACCTCCCCAGAATTTCATGATACATGTATTTGAAAAACTTTGTGAGACACAAATTAGAAGAATTATAAGTGACAAGACATTTACTAAATATAATTTGACATCTGCAGAAAAATTCTGTCTTAAAGAGCTCACGAGTTCTGACAAATTCAGGATCATGAAACCAGACAAAGGTGGTGGGGTAGTTATTATGTTAAGTGAAGATTATGTTAACAGGATGCTTACACTTTTGGAAGACAATGAGACCTATGAAAAGGTCAGTAGACATGAGGTCAACAAAGCCTACACTAAAATAGATTGGTTGGTGTACGAATATCTTATGGATGGAAGAATTGATTCACAAACTTACAATTATATTTCCGTGGAATTTCCAATTATACCATCTATTTTTGGGATTCCCAAAATCCATAAACACATAGACAACTCCCCATTTAGACCTATTGTTTCAGCCATAGGCTCCAAGACTGAAGCATTAGCGGCTTACATTGATTTTAAGTGTAAAAATATTTTAAAGAGTTTACCATATATTTTAAGAGATTCATGGCATTGTTTAGATTCATTAAGACAATTTGTAAACAGTTTTGATTTTAAAGTTGATTTTCTTATGATTACTGTAGATGTAATCAATCTTTTTACTGTGATTCCTCACCAAGAAGGCCTTGAAATGTTTGAAGCATGTCTTAACCAACACACTCAACACAACAGTTCTGAGAACCGATTATTAACAGAAATGTTAGAACTAGTGTTAGAAAATAATTTTTTATATTTTAATGATGGTTATTTTAGAAAAAAAAATGGTGTAGCTATGGGGGCAAGATGTGCCCCCATTTATGCTAACGTAGTTCTAGCTTTCTGGGAATCAGAACATGTTTTTACTAGTATTTATTGGAACAAGGTTTTATTGTACCTATGTTATTTGGATGATATTTTAATTTTTTGGAGAGGTACAGAAGTTGAGTTTAATGATTTTATTGCTTATATTGGACAAACAACAGGCTTTCTAAAGTTTACAAGTCATATTACAAATAACAAGATTGAATTTTTAGACATTACATTATCTATACATGATAATAAAATTGAGTCTAACATTCATAGGAAGAAGACTTACTCCAATTCATTTTTACATTTTGACAGTTGCCATCCTGTCCATCAGAAGAGAAACTTAGTTAAAGGACAGATGGTGAGGCTGTCTACAATTGTGAGTAATGATGAAGTCTTTAAACAGGAGCTTGACAAATTACAAAACATGTTTTTAGCTAGAGCTTATCCTGCAGAGTTTGTTTTTGAAATTAGCCGAGGCATTGCAATGAATAGAATGACACTTTACAAACCCATTATATGTCACGGTCTAACACCAAAAGATATATCAAATTCAAGGACAGTTGGACATGACACTTTTGCCATTCCTTTTAATGAAAAATCTCAACAAATTGTAAAAGTGTTATATGATTCTTGGAGTACAGTCATAGAATCTAATACAGAATTAGTGAATATTTTAGGAAACAAACCTAAAGTTACTTTTAGTAGAGGTAGGAACTTAAAAAAAATGTTTGAAAAATGTGTTAATAATGACTTGTCCAGGAAATCTAAAATGAGTAGATGTGGTGCCTGTCATATATGTAGATTTATTAACAACGGACCTTACCTTTCAATTTTTAATTATGAGAAGACCATTAGATGCCCTGGAGTTTGTGATTGTAACTCAGTCATGGTGGTATATGCAGCTTCATGTACAGCCTGTCAAGCGTATTACATAGGAAAAACGAACAGGAAATTAAAAACAAGAATTATTGAGCATTTGAGTGACATCAGGAATCAAAGACAGACTAGTGCTTTATATAATCATAGTATCAATTGTGTCAATTTCAAAAAAATTTATTTTTTGTGATTGACAGAATACCTCACAATAACACACACAAAGGTGGTGACATTAAAACCTTATTAGAAGCAAAAGAATGTCTTTGGCAACTTAGATTAAATGCCAGTAAGTGGCCTGACATTAATGACCAAATATCTATTGCCAGTATACTCAAGCTCAAATCACAATTCATTTAGGGTTTAGAACACATTGTCTAAAAATATACAAAATTTACAAAATATTAGTTTTTGGTCAAATAGCCTGTTCAGTATTATTCATATTTATTAGATGAAATTGCACATATTTTTTAATACATGAAATTACATTTTTACATTTCATATTCTTAATATTTTAATATATATACTATAATATATATTTTAAGGTTACTTAATTGCACTTTGTATTTAATATTTAATATGTTTAATTTATTAATATTTATGATTATTTATTAAAATTAATACATTTACAACAATTTTATGAACATTCATATTATATTTTATTATTTTTTAATCAATTATGTTATTCATTTTACAATGTTAATACAACATTACAGTTCTGTAACAAGTAATCATATATTACACATTTATTTATATGGCTTGACATAAACATATTCCCTTCATGGAACTGTGGGGTTTTATAGCTATGATGAAATTAACTGCTTTCTTAACTCTCATTTCTTATTTTGATTCTCATTTTTGTTTTTTTTAATTTTTTTATTTTTTATTTTTTTTTTAATTTTTTTCATTTTTAAATTTATTTTTATTATTATTTTCATTATTTGTGGTGTTTATTATTCATATATATATATATATATATATATATATCACTAACTGAGGTTAGGATAATGGATATATCACCTCAAGTTCAGGCTAGGTATTAACTTCCTTCTCTGTTTCACTAATTGTGGAGATAAATGTTTTGATTGGAAAATTATACAATTAAATAATTAAGACTTTAGTACTTAAGGGATGATGATCTGCTTAATTTTGTACTCTGATGATGTCCTAGGACGAAAGGGTGAAAGCACTTAGTGCCAGTGTCAAGGATTGATTTTATTCTTGTTTTGGTCCAGTTTCACAATAAAGTACATTTTGTGTGGATACCAGGATTCAAGGTTTGCTGATTTTTTTGGTTACTAGTGACTGTTCGTGCTTGGAATAACTCTCTACTCTCCAGAAGGAGGGACGTGGGCCCTCCCCTGCCATCAGCTTTAACTTGGTCTATAATTAAAAACAGAAAGCCATGGTTGGGATTTTCCACTATATGCTTGGCCAGAGCGTTCTCCATCTTGCCCTTCCTGATACCATATAGGTGTTCATATATGTGTTCATGTAATTTTCTATCGGTTTTCCTGATGTAGAATGCTGGACAACATGAACATTGGGCTAAGTACACCACTTGTGTACTTAAGCAATTGAACCTTCCCACTATACGATACACGAAATCCCTTATTTCATATCTGGACCCCATCTTTATATGGCTGCAGCACCGACACATATTGCACTTGAACATGTCATCCCTAGTGTTGGGTATTTTTGTTTTTTTCTCTAGTATACTTTTGAGATTGAAACCTCTCTTGAATACTATGATAATGTTTGCCAGAGGTCTAGGCTGCATCATTGGATGACATCATGTGTGTGGGTTAGGGCCTTTGATCTAACTGGGCATGTGTGGATGTTATGCATGTGTGTGTTGCGGTGCCCTACATATGTTTCCAGTGTGTGCCTGTCTGTATGCAGACAGTTCTGTCATGTGTCTGGCCTACACAGGGGTATTACTGACAGCTGCAGACTGTACAGGCAAGGTTTTACAGTTCATGGTGTCCAGCCATGGACATGTGACCTATGCCTGCCAGGGGTTGCACGGGCACTACCAGGTAGAGGTGCAGATTGGGTACTGTCTGATCAGATGTACCACAGGAGGGCAATGCACCTACATCACATGTGAGGGCAGACAAGAAATGTACGTTGCAATCTATACAATAAACACACACACAGACACACATGCATGTGATATGACAGAAGGCATGCAACATGCATGTGATATGGCAGATGCCATGCAGTGCAGACAATAATAGTGGTAGTTATCAAACATGCCTAGGTTGCACACAACAGCATGCATGTGTCATGGCATATGGCATGCAAATTACACAATCATAGTAGTAGTTAGCATACATCCCTGTGTTACACCATGTAGACCAGCACAGGTTAACAGTACACCTGCCTGATGTGTGGCATATGACCTTGACAATCACATGTAGTATGACATGTGATCTGCTGATGTGTGCAACGACATGCATACATGTTTAACACAATGGTGTCCTGTCAAATATACAGTGGGGCAATGGTGTCCCAATGCAGTGTTGTCTGTCTGCCTTACAGATATACTGCACATTTAGCTGATGTGCATGGCCATTGCAGGGAATCATGAGGTGTTTCTATTGCTATACAGTGTGAGTTACAGACACAGTTCATAGACATGACTGTGTTCACATACAATACATATATACTGTGGAATGTGACCCATGTCACTGAGGTGTATACACATTAAACCATGATGTGGAAGTTGTGACACAGGTCACTGATGGGTATACGGATGACACCCCTGCACATCTGCAACCATATTGCTGCTGCCTGGCAACTATGGCCAGACAGGGTGAACATGTCAGTACACCATGCCCCACATGACATCTGTGTACCACACACACACACACACACGAGGAGCAAGCATGACATTAATGTCCGACACCAGCAAGGGGAATGTACTGTATCTGTGGGCTGATGTGGATACTGTACAGGTGACTGTTGTCATGTCGTGAAACCCTCAAGATGTTCAACACATCTTACATGGTGGATTGATGTTACACCTAAACAAGATGTGCACAGGCCTGTCGGATGTCTAGTGTTCCACAGCTACAATATAACCATTACACAAAGGCCATAGTTGGACCATGTGTAGCCATTGTATGACAGGGTGTACACACAAGCACATCACATCTACTGTGTGTGTTGCTCCATGTCTCTGGCCATCCTCCATGGCCATGTGTGTACATGTATTGGCCAAGTTATTGTGACCGGCATCTATTTCACATGTCTGTGTTGTCCCATATAGCATACACCCATAGATGTTATATGCTCCACTGACGACAAGGTTATGCAGACAAAGGGTGGTATGTGGGATATGTTTTCAGGTTAGGTAGGCAGTGTTGCAGCCAGGCCACTAGATGTCATGGACATGTCAAGATAACACATCACATTGTGTGACATTCATAGCAGGGCTATGATCCACACCAGTGAATCCTGTAGGCTGGCCATACTCCAGCCCACTGTGTAATACTGTTTGTATTCCCCACATGTGTAGTTCTGATCTGTAGTACATGTCCCTACAGTGAACAGCACCTCCACCATTGTATGCACAGCTGTCCACACATCTGGCAATGACAGTTTGTGAGGATTCATGTCGGTGAGATGATTCACATAGTTTGCAAGTGTTGCACATGAGTAGGCATTGTGATGCATTGCAGGTCTGACCTGTATATTGTGACAGGACCATACATTATGTGTACATGTTGTAAATGGCCACATGGCAGATAGATCTGTGCATTACGATTCCTGATAAATAATAACAGTCTCACCTGCAACGGGCTGCTGTTGCAGCGGAACTCCAGAGGTACCAAAATAGGAGTAACACAGCAGTATGAGCATTATCCATGCCTGTATAATGGCTACAGGGTGCAATGTGCATAACACATACACCAGTACATTATACTATACTATGGTGTATGCACATGTGTATATACACAGAGCAGCATACTATAGCATGCGGCATGTGTGTATACATGCCTTGCATATGATGTTACATTACATATTGTACAGTGACACATGCAACTATATGGAATATAGTTGTTATAGGTGCAGTACTGACTTACCAGGCAACTCCAGGCTCAGTGGTTGAGAGACACCCACCTCCACAATATTGGCTAAGGCTTCTGGATGTGGTTCTGCAGGTGTTCCCAGGTTGGCCAGTAGCTCCTCGGTATGTGTGAGTGAGGGCTGAGTTGGTGGTCTACCACCTGTTGCACCTTGCTCCCTGGCGATTGCATTTGCATGCTGTTTCACCCATCTAATGAGGTCTGTACAGTGTCTGCGCACCTGCTGGTATGTGCGGTTGTGGCCACCCACATCATTAACCCTCCTGCGAAGTTCCATCCACAGGGCATCCCGCCGCTGTGCATCCTGTGGCACATGGCTGAACAGGATATCATGATTGTCAAGTAGGTATGGGATGAGGGTCTCATCCTCCAAGCAGGTAAAAGGGGGTAGCCTTGCATGCAGCATACCTGGAAGACATAATGATGGAGACAGGTCACAGTAACTCACAGAGACATACAGAGCTACAGCTGAACATACATGTGTATCACATTTATTAAGTTTAAATAGTTGTAATTGCAAACCTACATGACACTGACGTGTTTGTGTCACACACATGTGACACTCAATGGTGAGTGGATATTATCACCATATATGTGAGTGTGTGTGTGTGTGTGTGTGTGTGTGTGTGTGTGTGTGTGTGTGTGTGTGTGTGTGTGTCACCTGATTACATTCCTCATACTCCATGTGGATGTTGTCTTGATGTGGGCAGGTCTGTATGCCTGTAGTGGTGTTCCTACCTATCAGCACATGGCTGGATGTGTCCACATTAATGCAGTCGACCTTGATGCTGTGTATATGTCACATATAAGGACTTACACTGCCTTAACAAACATGACCTGTGACCCTGCAGACTTGCTCACATAAGGTTTTACATGTATGTGTTCTGCCATATACATCTACATGGCACTGTACAGCAATTCAACATCCTGCCATGTATCACCTGTGTTGCACATGTGATACACATGGGACACTAGCTAGCCAGATGGTATTTGCAGGGATGGATATCAACTATAGCATGTACAGTCAAAGTCAACTAGTGGGCTATATGCCATGGGCCATGTATGAATCTAGGATGAAAGGTTACCTGGCAGTAACCGAGAGGTGGGTCTGTGGGGCCAGGTGGAGCAGTGCCGCATTACTGATCCACAGAGTTAATGATACATTTACCATGCGGTCATCACACCATGTCTGAGAGGGGAGCAATGTGCAGCTTTGACGGACAGGAATGCATAGTATGGCAGGACTATGTAAAGTGTATGGGACAAGGATCTGTCCAGCATGTGGAAGGTAGATCCCATGAAGTATGTGTTTGAGATCAGGATGTGTACGTGTAGCATGTCCAACATCACTGGGTTGGACATGGATTTATTCAGGGTATGCATCATGCTACATAGTGGAGATGGGGAATGGGAAGGCTGGTGTAGGCCATCTGCACATGGCCAATACCCCTTAAAGGAAATATGTAATCTGATATGGGTCACTTCAGTGTTATGTATGGCTGGACAATTATCTCTAAATTCATGGATGGCACACTGTCATTATTAGGGTTGCCACATATGACTACCTGACAGATGTGGTGATGGAACTATCACAGGAAAGACAACTTCCCAGCTGCATCCCTTACACAAGTGTCCATTATGTTGACCGCTGCCTAGGTGGTAGTTCATGGGTACAGGGTTATTAACATAGGGGTGACAATGCAATATGTAGCTGTCAGATTGTGGCCATATGTCACACACACCTCACCCACAAAGCCCCTTCTAAATGTTGTCCACAACACTCCTGAGTCAGCTACTGCTCCTAGGTCATAGTCATTTGCATACTTCAATAGACAGATGCCTTCTGTTTGTCTGTGAGGTATGGACTACAATGAGAGGGAATAAAATTAATTAACCCTGACATACTGTGGCTGCCACTGGTGTGATGAGCAAGTATTATTCAGACACCTTCTGTAGTGTTTGTTCTTTCAGCAGTCCTGTTGCAAAATACTCCTGTGACATAGGAATGTACATCTAGTATACCTAGTGAAGGTGGTACACAGTATGGGTGATGATGTCCTATGACCTGCCAAGGTTATGTTATGCAGTGTGACATCAACCTTACTGTCACCTACATCTGTAGTGCTGACATCAATTATTTGATCAAGGTTCATGGCCTTCCAGACCAGACTCAGCAGGGTAGTAGTGCAGTACTTCCCATTATCAGTGGTGTCTCCCCCTTTGTGGGCTGTGATACCTGTTGGTGTGCACCATTCAGTGTGTACTCAACCTGACATGGAGCTATGTTTTACATGATGTGTACGTGGAGAGCATTTTGTTTTGCCATATGAGTATTATACAACCTGTGATGTGGACAGGTCCCATGCAGCCTGAGTGCAGCTTGTACCTGCATAGTTGTGGGTACAGGGGCCCTGTGGTGAACATGGATATATGCTTGTGTACCTGTTGGGGGGTGTTTATGTTATCCAAGACCCTATCTGGATTGCTTATTCATGCTCAGCACTTGTTCAGAACTTGTAAGCAGTGTGTCAGCTAATAATTACTATAGCACTCAATCTTCCTCATTACCTAGAGGTAAACAGGTTTTGTACATACTTTTCTCACTTGCTTAGAGTAAAATATCTCTTGTACTCACTTTCCTCACTTATCTAGGGGAAAGTAGTTCTATATTCGGGCATGTCCAAGAGTCAACTGCCAGTGTTCTCACCTGTCTATCTGATGAATCTGGACATCTTGAGGCAATGTACACATTGCCTCATGTACACAAACAAGCCTCTCTGCCTACCACCCAACACTACAACCTGTGAGAGACGCACTCATCTAGCCAAACTGGAGGTAAAGCTCTCTCCAACCAAGCCTGACCCTGACAGTCATGTGGAGAAGGAAAACATTCGCACCACACAACACTCATCACATAGTCTCACTGAATCTACCTCACTATTAACTGGGAAAACTACTCATGTACCAACTCATTAGCTCAACGCTTTCTGAATTCATAAACACCAATGCCCTGGATCAACATATCCACACACCCACCAGGGGCAACAATATCCTAGACCTAGGTATTACCAACATGAGTGACCGTTGCTCCACACATGAAGTCAACTCCTCGTTGGTCCGATCTGACCATGAGCTGAACACCGTCGATATCCACATCCTGCCCCCACCACCCATTAAGGAAACCACAGTATAATATGTCTACACAGCCAACTTCATGCTTCTTAAGACAGATGTGGTGAACGTCATGACACCCATGCAGATGGACAATACTGTTACAACTGCTGAATCCTACACAAATGCACTCTATAAGCACTTACACGAGTGCATGGATTGTGCTATCCCAAACAGAACCAAGACGCTATACTCCTAATTAAGGAAACCAATCTGGTGGTCCCCTGCCATAAACAAACTGTACTACAGGAGGAAGACACTGTTGCAAATGAGAGTACAATCCCATGCATGTAGGAGCTCCCTGGTCAGCCTCAGTAAGAAGGTGAGATCCCTTATAAGATCCTCCAAAGCTAGCTACAAAAACAAAACCGCCACTAATTCCAACAACCACAAAGCATTCTATAGCTATGTCACATATCTCAATGGCAACAAACAGATCTGCTCTGAGTTACAGCACAAAGGCATGAACATTACAGAACCAACTGATATTGGCAACATCCTGGCAGATAGGCTCAGTGCTACCTTTCCCCCCTCCCTGTCAAAGCTGCACACTCTAAAGCCAATATCACAGCATCCATGGGACTGGACAACATGCCAGGCTGCGTTTTACACGAACTTCAGAACTTACTGGCTCCCCACCTACGCACCATGTTCAATAATAGCCTCACATCTGGCTTAGTGTCCCCTAAATGGCACACAGCAACAGTTATCCCACTCTTCCTCATGGTGTTTGCCTTGTGACCTACAGCAGTACACACAAATACTACAAGAGTTACCATGCTCAACAATACATCACTACAAGATAACTGTTTCCACTATATGGATTGTGTGCACTTTAAATACTACAGAAAAGTTACTAAATACACAGACATACTGACTGTTCTACATACCTTATTAGCAACCCGAGGTGTCGTTAACTGTTAATTCAATCCTTTTCAGTTTGTGTTTCAATCTTCTTTGTAATGTTCTGCTGGTATATACAGATAGTTTGAATGTGTGATAACCCATCCTTTTCTAGTTAAATATCGGTAACATGTGGTATCCTGACCACCAATTGGTGTTCCAAAGTAGTTAATTAGATGCACATCAGTTGTGCAGCTACTCCATTACCCGATACAATGGCAAAAGTGGTGTATAACTGAGTACTCCTTTTGGGCATTGTCCGTTTTCCTTACTTTCGAGGAAGACGGCCTGGATGTGTTGTTTGTGATATATTTCATTAACAAACTTTACATTCATTAACAAACTTTACAATAAGAGGAGAAAGCTATTACATGATAGAACAAAATCCATAAAAGGGAAGTCACCCCTGATCATTATTAGTAAAAAAATACGAGCACTCATAAAATCAACTAAGGCCAATTTTGAGAGAAAAATTGCCATGGATTCAAAGGACAATCATAAGGCCTTTTTCAGCTATGTTAGGAACCTGGGTGGAAACTCCCAGATATGCTCAGAATTAGTCCAAAATGATACAAAAATCACTGAACCCACAGACATTGCCAACATACTGGCAGACAGGTTCAGTGCAAACTTCACCCCTCTCCCTAAAGGAGAGATAACTATCCCAGCAGAGTGTAGCCTCACAGACATCTCAAATGCAGGTGAAAGCTGCTCTCTAAAGCTAAAAACACAGCATCAATGGGACCGGATGGTGTCCCTGGCTGTGTGCTACACAAGCTAAATGAGGAATTAAACCCGCACATAAGGCAGCTGTTTAATCTCAGCCTTACCACTGGATACGTGCCCAAGGAGTGGCGTACGGCAACTGTGGTCCCACTCCACAAAGGCGGTGCCTCTACGGACCCTGGTAATTACCGCCCCATAAGCTTAACAAGTCTAGTCTGCAAAGCTATGGAGAGGATCATAATGGAGCTCATAAACAAAGATATAGGGGACTTGCAGACATTGGACCCGACCCAGTTTGGCTTCGTCAAGGGCAGATCATGCCTTTTGAACTTGGTCGACTTCTTGAAACAGTCACCAAGGCCATGGATGAGGAAAGGCAGTCCATACAGCCTACCTTGACCTTGCAAAGGTTTCAACACAATACCCCACTCGGGTATTGTAGAAAACTTACCAGCTTAAATGTAAACCCATATGTCACAAGATGGGTTGCAAACTGGCTTAAGGACAGAACCCACAGGGTTAGAGTTGCTGGCGCTATGTCAGACTCCAAGCCAGTCACAAGTGGTGTCCCACAGGGCTCGGTCCTTGGCCCCTATTGTTC
The DNA here is from genome assembly GCF_019279795.1 of Protopterus annectens. Lineage (NCBI taxonomy): Eukaryota > Metazoa > Chordata > Ceratodontiformes > Protopteridae > Protopterus > Protopterus annectens. Next base: position 479,338,555 of record NC_056727.1, read on the forward strand.
GGCATCTACTTCTCAGAGGTACAGGCCAACATGGGAGGACTTTGGCTGACAAAGTTTGCAGACGACTGCAAACTGGGCCATAGTGGAAAGTGCATCGGACACGGATATCCTTCAGAAGGGACTCATGGAAACAGATAGCTGGTGCCAGAGCCATGGCCTGAAGTTAAACGCCAAAAAATGTATAGTCATACCCTTCGGGAAAACAAGGTAACCCCAAGCTACCATATAGGTGGCAATCCACTAAGCACAGAAGAGGTTATCAGGGACCTGGGGACCCAGGTTGACAGTGGCTTTTCTTTTGACACTCACGTTGCTAAAGTAGTTAGAAAGACCTTCTACATTGCCCACCTGATCATGAAGGAATTCACATCCAGATCTAGTGAGGTCATTGTTCCCCTGTACTCTTCACTTATCAGACCAATGATTGAGTACAATGCCCCATTCGGGATGTATCTCACCCGACATCTGCAGCAACTGGAGAGACCCCAAAAGTTCCTCACCAAAAGGATAAAGGGACTCCAAAATCTGTCATATGCTGCCAGATTGAAGAAACTCCAGCTCTATTCAGTTGCATACCATCTGCTCAGAGGTGACATGTGCCTGACATACAAGGCCATGTCCAACCCAGAATTAATGGACATGCTCCACCTCAAAAAATCCAAATCCACCAAAACCACTAGAGCAAGCGACTTAAACCTTAGCACGGATATAAATAGGATGTGCTGGAGGGATAGATTTATCACTCAGAGACTCCCTATGCTGTGGAATAAAATCCCGATCCATGTGAGGCAGAGCACCTCGCTGGCTCTGTTCAAGAGAAATCTTGACCTGTGGATGGGAGATCGTAGGTTTATCCCGGGAATCATCTCTGTGTCACTGCTGGACAGAGGCACAACAAACTAATGGGCACAGTATTTTTTTCATATAAGGGGTGGCGTAAGCCACAAAAATTTGGGCTAGGCTTATAAATGCCTTAGGGCAGATAGCCTAGTATAAACCTATGAACCTATGAACCTATTTCAATGGCTATATGGAGACAGGCAGAGATATATTAGCTTCATGACTCCCGTGGATTGTGTGTAATGGCTAGACGATTTTGTTCTACATGTGAGTACAGCTGTTATATTTCAGAACATTGCTACTTATGCAGGGTTTGTTTGTACCTGATACTTCTGCAGATGTTTAAGTCTGGCAAGGATGCTTGGTCAGCTCAAGGCTGTATGGCTATGCATGAACTGTTATGTGGTTTACAGTGTGCTCACCAGACATCCTTGATTTGGTGTACAAGTGTAGCATACTGTACTGTTACTCAGTAATTGCTAACACATCCCGGTGTACACACCCTCTGAAATGGGATTAGTGCAAACAAACCCTGTAACATCAGCAGCTGTTCCATTGTATAACAGCAACTATTTCACAAAGGGCCATGTTAGTGTGTCTCTGACAAGGTATGTTAAGGCTTCTGCAGATGTCGTACAGTGAGTGAATGATTTGTGGTGTTATTACAGTTTGCATTGTAATTTGTTTGGGTGTGGGGGTGATGTTGGTGAGTGTGCATAGCAGATGCAGGTGTGTAGGAACTGCTTTTATACATAATCGATATGTGCGTGAGGATTCCTTCCCTATTTGAACACCTATCCTTTAGTGGACTAATACTATGGTAATTGCAGGCTGATTCATTAAGGTACTGTTATGTGGTTCCTGTATAGCATGCAGATGATGTTAGTCCTTGAATCCCTTCGGAAATACATCAGAATGTAATAAAGTGTTGCTACATGAAAGCTGTGTATTTCTGTCATAGGTATTTGCAGTCACTGTAGTTGTGTTGGTGACTGACCCTCTTTGGCTAGAGTTGCCACCTATTCATATGGCCATAGTGGGACATTTTCGAGACACACATCAGAATTTACAGGCCAACGCAAACCCAGGGTCAGTACAAGGGATAGAACTTTCCTTTCTTGCCTAAATATAAGCTTATTCTTGTAGCAGTTTAGTTGCTTATCCTGTTTCTTGTAACATGTAGGTATTTTAGATACAGAACAAACGATTGTATGCAACTATTACATTACATATGGGACATAATTATGTCCTACAATCCCAGGACATTTGCCACATTTAATATATTTGGTTAGGACACAACCGCCCAAAGAGGGACTGTTACTCGCCAAGTGGGACAGGTGGTAACACTATCATTGGCTCATGTCCATAGCACATATTTCTAATGGTATATAGGCATATACTCTCCATATCCTTTGTTCATAAAGGTTGGTAGTGGCGGAATGTGTGATTGCTATGGTCCATGTTATACACATATATGAACACTTCAACCGCTGTATACGGGATACCTATGGAATCCCGAAACCACACAGTTCCAACGCACACAGTACCGGGCCCAGACTCCCATACCCCACATTACTGACAGCGACAGTAACTCATGAAAGTAACACGAACATGGAACACACACACGCACACACAGACACACTGCTACCCACCACACCCAAAAAAACATCCTGAGCAGGTGGCCAAGCCCCCCCTACACCCCCCATGTAGGAGTCTGCGCTGCCCCACACCCCCCTACTTTAATATTCTACCTTCTAGATCGTGCAAACAGATGCACAAAGCTAACCCACACATTACAGTCCCTCAAGAACACACACCATACCCAGAACACACATTTACACACACTGCAGCCCTAAGAAACACACTTACACACAGTAACCTACCTAAACTGCAACACCAGAAGCACTGACTAACTGTCCCTTGACATCGTGATTTTACACCAAGCGCATCTGGTGTTTCGGTACTGTGTTCTTTCGGACCTTAAGCCTTGGGATTACGCGCGTCAGTATGTAAAGCAGTTGGTATGTGGTAGGTATCCCATTTATATGTACCTCCATGGTTATGTAGATGTTGTTAACCTATCTATATATCTACATATATATGTATATCCCCATATATTGACATATATATATCTCTCTCTCTCTATATATATATATATATATATATATATATATATATATATATATATATATATATATATATATATATATATATATAGATAGATAATATATATATTTATATATATATATATATATATATATATATATATATATATATATATATATATATATATATAAAACATACACCTTTCATTGGGTACATGCCGGTTTGTCCTATTTCAACACATTCCTACCTTTTGTGTTTTATCCTGTCAGTATACACGACTGCCATTGGTACATCTCAGGTAGCTTAGTGGTATGTTATTGTGAAGATTGTGTATATGGTTCTAATCCTGGCAGTGATATCTCACCTCTCAGACCAGGCACTGGTAGTGCAAGGGTGATTAACGCACATTTCAGCGATTGTGTGTTCCACATGTTTATTATTCTGTGGAGAACTACCTATATATGCAAGCTGTGTTTAAGGTATACTATGTAACATGTAAACATCTGAGAAGATTCCTGTCAGGGATACTCTCCATTATTTGAAACTACATCCATGATTACATTATACAAAACCCCTCACTAACACTCCAGGGAATCCTTGCAGAGTGGGTGGGGAACAGTGGATACACCCCAGGGATCCCGCAATTGGCTCTGCCCCACAGAGGGACAGTTACTTAATCGATGGGGTGGCAACAGCAGACACTTTTTGCCTATGCTTATGAGTGGCCTCGGCAGTTGGGCATGTACCTACCTATGTATCTATGAACCTCTACCTACAGTATGGACACATGCTGATAGCTTAATTTACTGTTCAGGTATTGACTTACCTTGTGCCAATGGCGGTTGTGTGTACAATAGTTGAGGGCTACCTATGTAGGATGCACACAGTAGACCACCTATACATGATAATTTACAGGTGGTTGTGTGTATGTGCCATCCACGTTTGCTGTGTGTGCAGGTGGAGAAGGGTGTCAGTCCATGAGCGCCTACACTGTCAGTGTGTGTGCTATACATTCCATCTTTGCCAAGGCATGGGCATACTGGGCACACCTCCGTCTGCCTACTGGGGCTAGCACAGGGTGTTCATGGTCTGAGTCCCTCTGTGCCTGTGGGTCCCTTGGCAATGGTGGTGGGCTGTGAGGGCTTCACCATTCTGTCCCTGCTGCAGCTGTTTCCGCAGGATTTTATTGTGTAGCATGGCACATACTATGAAGATGTGGGCACACATGCTTGGAGAGTACTGCAAGGCTCCACGAGATATGTCCAAGCAACGGAACTGTGATTTCAACATCCCAAACACGCACTCTATGATGATTCTGGTTTCTGTGTGTGCCTCATTATGGCATTCTTGCATGGCTGTGTGTGCATTTCTGATGGGAGTCATCGTCCACGGTTCCAGTGCATAGCCAGCATCCCCCACCAGGAGGCCATATGGGATGTCCCCCCTAGCAAATACCTGATACAGCTGTGAGGCATGCCCGATGTGGGAGTCGTGATAGCTTCCAGGCCTGCCAGCACACACATCCATGATAATGCCCTGGGCATTGCACACGACCTGGCAGTTGATGGAGGGGTACCCCTTGTGGTTTAGGTAGTGCCTACCCTGCTCACTGAGTGGTGACTTGATGTGTATATGCATGCAGTCTATTGCACCCAGTACCTCAGGGTAGTCTGCCACACGGTGGAAGAGACACATATTGCTGGCCAACTCCTCCTACGTTCAGGGGAAGTATATGTGCTCACTGGCATGTGGTAACATGGCATCCAGGAACTGGTGGAGTACCCTGGATGCTGATGCCTGTGAGATCCCCATGATATCCCTAGTTGGCCTTTGGAAGGTACCTGTGGCTAGTATTCTCAAGCTTACACATACCTTCGTGTCCACTGGGATGGGTTTCCCTTTGTTACTTCTGGCTCTGAGGCATGGCCAGCACAGCTCAACAAGTTGCTGTATGATGTCTCTGTCCACCCTGTAATGCTCTACTATCTCCAGATCATGTAGTCCCTGCTAGGTTTTCCTGGGTCTAAACACTCTTCTCCTCCTCCGGTGCCTGAGATGGTTGTCAGCATCATTCTCCACACCACCGTCAGTCTCCAACACATGCTGGTGAATCAACGCTATGGTGGCCCCTAACATGTACATATTAAAAATTCCCCGTCTGTATACACCAATGGTGCAGAGTGTCTGGGATTACACAAGTGTGTGCATGGGGCTTTCACACCTTACACTATTGTGCAATGGATGATGCTAGTGTAATTGGGTGTGTTTGTGCTGTTCCAGTTGCAGGGTATCTTAATTATTGGTTTTACAGCAGGTACTGCTATTGTGGGGGCCTTTGGTGTTGACTTACACTTGGCTGCCATGATTCATCTATTGCCCTTTACTTCAATTTTCAACCTGATTCCCCTCCCATTGTCAGGCATGCATCCAGCTGCCAGCTTTCTTGTTTTGTACTTTCACAAGCCAGAATTGTGTTGGGAAATGTGTTATGTAGCTGATCTACTGCAAGTTTGCTTTGTTCTGCTGTGACAGTTCTCTTTTCTTTGCTGTACGGCACCTCCCCATTCCTGTTCTGCAGGTAGCTGCTAGCAGCTTTGTTAGCTGTTGTCTATGGCCCACTGTGAGTTCCTAGGTGTTAATTACTCATTTGTACTCCAATTACCATGCTGCAGCATTTCCTTATTGTTTTCCCGTATCCTTCCTGTTTCAGCTATGGTGCACGCCGTGGACAGCCGTTTACCGGGTTTCGTGCGTGTTTTCATCCACGTTCACATGAACTTTTTGTGTGCTCTCAGCTAAGCAAAGCTATGGCTACTTCCACACCCCTATCCTGCGGCTTTGCTTAGCAACAGGCAACCCGAATTAGCAATGATCCAATCTGCTTACAACTACGGTGGCACACCCATCTCTTAATGTCATCTTTACCTCCAGGCCACTCCTCGGTGTTGTACCGCTACGCCGTGTTGCACATCCTTACGCCGACGGGGGTGTTTGCAATTCAGTATTACTTGACTCATTTGCATGGCATTGACTACTAATTCCTAGTTGCCGCACAGAACACTGTCACAGACCCTTAACAACCCTTGCGCCATGGTTGTGGTGTAGCATGCGTGCCATTGACTATTATGGGAATATCATGAATTGTGTTACATTGCAGTTTTATGACATCTAAATATATTTTCCTTGTGATTCTGTTCGTGCACATATGCACTGCGGTTTTACTTTGCGTTAGTGTGGCCATGACATTAAATGTTATTTTTTATATGTTGTGCATGTTTTTTTATGTCATTGGCTATATATTTAGCCATTGGCATATATTAACATTATAATACATAAGTTTGGTCTGCTTTCATGGCTCCGATTTTATGTTTGACAAAATGTAAACCATTTTTTTGGTTTACATTTCTTCATGCTTACGCTGTGCCTGCACCACTTCATGAATCTCTATATACCTTCATTTGCATGCTACATTGCTGCGCATGGGGTAATTAGCTCTGGCGTATGCTGGTAGTGCACATGGAAACAGCTCGCACATGAATCACTCGGCGGCCATATTTGGCGCTAGATCGCCGACACTACTCCGGCGCCTGGCGCAAGCTTCATGAATCCCGTGGTGTGTCTCAGTCATGAGTTTGTCAACCTTCAGCATGCAAGTTATAAAGAAATAAGATCCTTGCTGGAAAGCTGAATGGGTGACTGCTTTTGGCAGACATGGTCATTTTACGCTCCTTTTGTATAATAATCACCATCACTCCCACTAATATTCCACTGCCATCTTCTGTTTAGAGGCAGTGCAGATAGATAGTCTTTTTTTCTAAAAATAAAGCTTGTCAGTCATCTTATGAAAAATAATCAATTTACCAAAACTCAACACAGCTCTCATTCAAGATACAGTACTGAAATTGCACAGTGGCAAGCGGATAGCACTGTCACCTCACAGCAAGAGGTTTCCTGGTTCGATTCTTGGCTGGGGTGCATTCTTTGCAGAGTCTGCATGTCCTCCCTGTATTCATGGGATTTCCTCTGGGTGCTGTTGTTTCCTCTCACATTCCAAAGACATCCAGTAGGTATGATTGTGTGCGTGAGTGTGAGGTGTAGTAACGAGTGGGAGGTGTAGCAGAACTACCATGGCAGGGTTAGCCACCAATTTGTGTGAACCATGATTCTAGATGATTGTCACTGTTGATGTGACATCCAAACCACATGTGCAAAAATGGGAAAAGGGGGTTGTGGATGGATAGATGGATGCAGTCCTGAAACTGCACTACTTACATTTATAAAGACAATAAACCAACACAGAGACAACAGACAACAAGTAGCTTCCCCCTTACTAGACTTATCAAAAACATTTGAAGCTTTATCTCTTGATGTACTCATCAAAAGACTAGCTGCTCTAGACACAAGAATAAATCCTATAACCTGGTTATTTAACTATCTTAGCAAAAGATGACAAGCAGATGAATGACAAACCTTTAATTAACTCTTCTTATCAATCAGTCCCTGTAGATGTCCCTCAAAGATCTATATTTGGTCCTTTGATCTTTAACATTTTCTTTAATGATATGCATAAATAACAACAATGCCTCCTTTGTACATATGCAGATGACTCCACACAAATATGCACAATAAAATCCCTTAGTCAACTTAAAGCTACCACACAGCAGTCCTTATATGACATTGAAAATGGATCACAGACTCAGATCTTCTTCTAAATACCAAAAAAAGCTAATGTTATTTTCTTTATACTCAATATTATATAACTAGATAGCATGCACTTCCAATTTTCATCCCTAAACACTGAGATCAAACATGTATCTTAAATTAAACTGGTGGGAAAAATTACTAATCATCTCATGCACTGCACAGCTGTCTAAACTGACAAAAATGTGACATGCTATATAAATTAAAACCATATTTAACTGAACAAGCCATGCATGTTACAAGTAAAACACAGCTCCCTATTGAAATGTCAGCAGTCAAGACACCGATTACTGAAATGCTGAAAACACTCCTGCTCCCAAATCCACTATATGCTTCATCTATATTTGTAAAATTCAGAAAATGCCACTCAACAAAAAGAACAAATGATTCCTTAGTGTAAAAAATAAAAAATGTCACAATAAACCCCAAAATGACTGTATAAAATGAAAAAGGATGAAAAACAATAAAATAATACCAAAATATTAAAAATGTAATGTATTTCATTGTTTTTCATCCTCTTTTATCCTCTAGTAGTACCAGTGTTTATTTGTAATATTCAGAAACTTTAACTTCAAAAACTTTAACAAACCAATATTAAAACAGTAAATGTTTGCTACAAAACTTTCCAGCAAAATACACCAGTTGTCTGACATTACTAAAAGTACATTGGCTGGAGCTAAAAAATACTTATGTACCTTCAGCTTAAGAAAGTTCATAATATACTACATAAACCAAACACATACCCTATAATTAACCATTTACTTGAAAAATACAGTACTACCAGAGCCCTAAGATTTTTCAATCAGAACCCACTCAAAACTAAAAAAAAAAATGCTATGGAAACACTTTGTGATAGAAGCCAAATTATGTATTCAGTCCATTATACTGGATCTAATACTAGATCCTTTCCTAACAAGCCAGCATTTGCGCTTGTTTCCCACCTTTCCTGTAACTAGTCTAGTCCAGATACAGATTTGCTGTATTCAGGACTGTATGTAAGCTTTTGAGCCCCACAAGCCTTTCTGTGTTGGAGAAAAGCCTTCTAGCTTATCCGTGGGAGTGGTAAGCACTAGATAGCCTATCTACCACAAGAGGAGTGGTTTCTGGCCCAGAAATTGTAGTTTATTGGCCGTTTGGGCAGTTTTTCCATCTCTTTCAACTGTCTGGTTTAAAAGCCCACATTTGCACTTGTTTCCTGCCTTTCCTGTAACTAGTCTAGTCCAGATACAGATTTGTGGTATCCAAGACTGTTTGTAAGCTTCTGAGCAATGCCAAAGTCTGCCCTTCAATTTTTCCCTTAGATCTGCTAGTTCTCTCCTCTCCTGCACTTTTACTAGCTTATTAGTGAAGCACTTTACCAGACTTCTTGTAGCAATTATTGTAACACACAAAAGTGCTGCCAGCACTAAACGTTTTACAAATAAACAGCGCCAGTACTTATTATTAATGCCAAACCATCCAGGCATGTCTAAAGGTCAGTTCCCTGTGCTTTATCCTATTAACCCGGTGAACTTGGGCATCCTGAGGCAATGTAGTAACTGTCTCATGTACACCGACAACTGTCTCCTCTAACTTCCCAACAATCAGACTTGCAAGAGATGGACTTATATATCCAAACTGGAAGCCATGCACTCTCCAGCCATGACCGGAATAGCTGGTCAAGAGGAGAAGGTCAACAATTGCACCACACCACATGGAACACATAGCCCTCCAGAACACACACAAGCACTGCCTCCACATAAAAGCACAAACCGCACACCTACCTTTGTGGAGGCTATCAATAAAAATCTACCCAAACAGCAGAGACTTCCAAGACAGAAACGCACTTGACCACCACAACACAGCACTAATCACAAGACACATAACTCTGCTAAACAGTGTGCCACTCAACCAAAGCCCCTAAGGCAAAACAGCATGCCCACCACACTAGTCATAGGTGATGTGATAGTGAGGCACACTGATGTCCCACTCACTAGGTTGAATATTTTTGTTTTATTTTTATTTTATTTTGCATTTGTTGACCGGGATAGTCTGACTGGATGCATGTCCATTTTCAGCGGAGGCCCGGGGAGAAAAGCTCCAAGGGTAAGCAGATACAGCATTACATAATACCAGCATTACATATTACAAACAGACTATTTACAGAGATTACATAAGTAAGCAAGTTAAACAAGTTCCACAGGTTACAGTTAGCCCTGAGCACAAGTCAGGATTAAATTAAATTACACAGTAAACTGGTTAACAGATTTTTACACATTTGAGTTAGCCAGGCTTGATACATTGACATAGCCAGTTAAGTGACAAATGTTGTTTGAGTCTAGTTTTAAATTGACCTAAGGTGGAAAGTAAGGTAATATCAGCTGGAAGAGAGTTCCAGGATCTACTTACAGAGTTTGCAAAGAGAGAATCACCAGCTGTGTTATTAATTTTGCTAGTCTGAATTAGTAGTTTGTTAGAGGATCAAGCGGTCTAGGATTGTTATAGGGGTGATAATATTTTTAAGTGCAGGAGTATTGTCCAGATTATAGAGGATTTTATAGGCCATAATCAGTTGGTTATACTGGATTAGGCTAGGTAGTTCAAGCCAACCAAGCTGATTTAGATTGATGCAATGATGTGTCCTAAAAGGCAGCCCAGTGGCAAACCTGGCAATGTGGTTGTAGCAAATTGAGAGTTTGTTAAGGACAGTCTTGTTCAAATTCGATAGTAGAGGGGATGCATACAGAAGGGTTGAAAGAAGGTGAGAGCGAGCTATGGCAATTTTAGCTGGAGGGGTTAGGAAGGCTTTTATTCTGTAAAGTGACCCTAGTTTTTTATTGATGGTTTTGATAGTTTGGTTAACATGTAGGTCAAATTTGAGATTATTGTCTATGATGATGCCTAATAGTTTTGTAGATGGGTCAGGGGAGATTATTGTGCCATCATTTGATTTTATGGTAAAAGTGAAAGCGGTAGACCTACGTGTTGGTGAAAATAACAGCATTTTAGTTTTTTGGGGATTTAGGATCAGATGATGTTCAGAAAGCCAGTTTTCTATTGTATTAAAGGTGGTCTGGGTAGCTGACCATAACTCTACTGGAGATGTGGCTGAGCAAATCAGAGTAGAGTCATCAGCATATTGGATACAGCTGACTTTTGGGATGACAGTATAAAGGTCGTTAATGAAGATGGAGAACAGCAAGGGCCCTAGTATAGAGCCTTGTGGTACTCCGAGGGTGTTAGGTAGAAGGTTAGAGAGTTTGTTCTGCCAGAGGACAGCCTGCTGTTGACCATTCAGGTAGGACTGAAACCATTGGAGGGCTCCAGTATCTAGACAGAATGTTTGCAGGGTGTGGATTAAAAGTTGGTGATCAACCATATCGAATGCCTTGGAAAGATCCAAAAAGAGGGCTGAGGATATATAATTATTGCTGTGATTATGGTTTATGGTGTTAGTAAAGGCTAGGAGGGCTGAAGTAGTGCTGTGATGAGGACGGAAGCCATGCTGAGTGTCTGCCATAAGGCGATTTTGGATTAGGTAGTGCATGAGTTGTCTATGAATACATTTTTCCATAATCTTTGCAAGTGGAGAGAGTATAGCTATTGGCCTATAATTGGAGAATTCAGAAGAACTGCCTCCTTTGTGAAGTGGGATTACATAGGATATTTTCCAGATGGTGGGAATTTTAGCTTCTACTATGGTTGAATAAGGAGAAAGTAACAGTCAGATGCCAGTCAGGTGCCAGGATCCGCCACATAACGCACGCACTCAGGTCCCTCAATAACAGGTACAACTATGACTCTGTCATTGTACATGTGGGTGTGAATGACCTGAGACATACCTCCCTGGAATACATGAAAAGAGACATGGAGGAGCTCTTGGATTATGTAGTCCAGGCGGGTATGACCCTAGCCCTAAGCAGCATCCTACCATCACCCAGAATTATACCACAGTACAAGCAGAAAATGATTGATTTCAACAACTGGCTACATTTCTGGTGTCATTCTAAGGGGATCCAGTATCTGTCTGGCTGGGATGACATGTTTGACATGCCTCGATGCTTTGCCAGAGATGGCCTGCATCTGTCATCCCTGGTCTTCTGAATACTGGCCAAAGCTCTTGCCGCCCCTATAGTGCCTTTTTTAGGCGGTGATCCAAAGACCAAATGCAATCTGAGGGTCATGCTGCTCAACTCTAGAAGTCTAAATCTCAAAATGCACTCACTCAAAGCCCTCCTTAAAATAGAGAACATTGACATGTGTGCTGTAACAGAGACCTGGTTCAAGGCAGCAGAAACCACCCATGCACTACCAGGCTATAACTCATTCCACAACCTTTCAGCCCCAGAACTTGGACTGAAGCTCCAGAGGCAGTGGTGTTTCCATATTCATAAAGGATGCACACATCTCCAGACTGGTAGCCCAACATAATGCATCAGAGATACTTCTTCAGGTGCAGCTAACATTGGGTAAGACAGTGATTCAGGTCATAGCCTGCTATAGGTCCCCAATCATGTCCCAAGACTCACACTCCACGTTCCTAAGCACCCTGGAGAATATTAGGGTCCAGTCTAACACTCTCATACTGGGTGACTTCAACTACCCCTCCATTAACTGGGAAAACTACTCAAGTACCAATACACTTGCCCAACGTTTCTTGAAATTCATTAATTCCAATGCCCTGAACCTGCTCATTCTTTCCCCCACTAGAGGTAGCAACATCCTTGACTTGGTCATTACTAACACGGGGAACCATTGCTCTACACCAATAGTCAACTCCTCCCTGGTTAGATCTGACCACAAACTAATGACATTGGAAATCCACATCCCTCCCACCCCCATCCCCCGCAAAGGTAACCACCATGAAAAACTTCTCCAAAGCTAACTTTGGGCTCCTAAAAACAGAGGTAGCTAACTTCACAGCACCCATGCAAATGGAGAATAGTTGCATGACCACTGAATCATACACCAATGAATCTCACCATACCC
>NC_056727.1:479356169-479388669 GCF_019279795.1 Protopterus annectens
GATCACCATCTAGGCCTCTCTGCTTTGATCATATCCATTCATTCCTCTTAACTACTGGGGTGAAAGGCAGCTGTGTGTGTGTGTGTGGGGGGGGGGGGCATTATATGGGGATTTTCCCTTAATGGTCATGCTCCTCAGGAGGCTGACATGCAGGCCCTCTGGGCACATGCCTCCTTCCACACAAGTATGACAAGGACAAAAAGAACAAATTAAAAGGGGGATATTCCAGGGTGACTCTCTGTTACCACTGCTTTTATGCCTTGCCCTTAACCCATTAAGCTGTCTTCTTAACACATTAGATCACGGCTATAATTTGGCTCATAAAAAATAAAAAGTGTAAAGACTTTTCATCTTCTCTTTGTTGATGATTTAAAACTGTATAGCTTATTAGATGAGGAACTGAAAGTACAACTGTAAGTTGTCAAAAGTTTTTCAGATGATATAAGAATGTCATCTGGTCTTGATAAATGTGCAAAAGCAACCTTTAAATCAGGAAAACTGCAGCACCAGGAAAACATCAGTTTGGGACAAGAATGTGATATAAAATAACTTGAGCAAGGCGGAGTATATAAATATTTGGGAATATTTGGGAATTGATAAAGGATCAACAATAAAACATGAATAAATGTGAACAATACTTGATACCTAAATGAATCCTCAAAACAGCACTGACATCTAGGAACAAAATCCAAGCTATAAACCAATTTGCTCTTCCTATCCTAACTTACAGTCTTGGAGTGACTGGCTGGCCCCAAAACGTGTTGGATAGATTACATAGGAAAACAAGGATACTTCATGCTCTCCAAATGATTTATAAAAATCAGTGCATACCAAGATTATATATTCCCCATTCTGAAGGAGGGATGGGCCTCCTTCAGAATGATTCCATGTATAGATCTACAATCGTGAGACTCCACACATACCTGCTGACCTCACAAGACCCAAACGTAGTGAAAGTTTTGAAACATGAGGAGAATAAATCTAAGATGACTTCTCTGCTTAATCTAGCAGAAGCATAATGGTGTCAAGCAGGAATGGAAATCAAACAAGAAGTAGATAAAAATCAGGCAGCAACTGAATGTCCCAAAAAATAAAAAAAAGAATATAAGGTGAAGGACCAGATGAGAAGGCAAGAAATATGGAAAATGCATAAATATAGTTTCAGGAATAGTTAAGGAAAGTCAAATTGAAAAGTACAGTTGTGTACACTTACCATAAATGTAGATGTTCGAGTGTATTCACTGTTGCGGTCATCACACTTGGGTGATCTGTCTGCAGGTAGCCCAAAGTCGGCCTGAATACCAGAGACTTAGTATTTCTGTGCCAGATGCTGTCACTCCAGGATTTACGTCAGGTTGTCAGGGGTATAAAAACAGGCAGCCAACGCCATTGCATCAGTTTTTCTTGCCCCAAATGTCAGGAGCCCCCCAAATAGGGAGCTAATTTATGGTGGGGAAAAGACCACCAGTAAAAAGCAAATACCAATAACAATTCCCCTGAGAGGGGTGAGTAATAGCCATAGACAGGAGAGAGAGAGAGAAACCTGGGGGCTGGAGGGAGGGAAACCAGGACTGCAATAGGACTGCAACAGTGAATACACTTGAACATCTACATTTATGGTAAGTGTACACAACTGTACTATATTCTTCGTGTTTCACTGTTGCAGTCATCACACTTGGGTGGATTCCCAAAGCTGAAGAAGAATGGAGGCAGTTAAGAAGAGTTAGGGCTGGCTAGTATGCCTTGCAGTACTGCTGTTGCAAAACCTGCCCTGGATTTGGAAAAGATAGGCAGGTGGTAATGCTTGGTGAAGGTGTGTACAGAACTCCAGGTAGCAGCTTTCAGAATGTCCCTGGTAGGGACTCCCCTGAGAAATGCTGTAGAGGTAGACGTTGCCCTAGTGGAATGTGTTCTGACCCCCTGAGGGGTTGTTTTCCCATGGTGCTTGTAGCAGAAATGGATGCAGTGTGCTATCCATTTGGAAATTGTTTGATTTGAAATGGTCTTGCCCTCTGCCCCCGTTGCAAAGCTAACTAGCAACTAGTCAGATTTTCTGATGGGCTTAGTCCTATCAAGGTAGAATCTGAGCTGTCTGTGCATGTGCAAGGAGTGCAGGGTCCTTTCCCCTTTATTTTGGGGATTAGGGAAGAAAGTAGTCAAATGGATGGATTGGCTGAGAGCCACAATGGACACCACTTTAGGCATAAAGGAAGGGTTAGTCCTAAGGGAAACCCTGTTGGCATGGAAAATAATGAAGGGTTTCACAGCCATGAGTACTTATAGCTCAGACATGCTTCTAGCTGAAGTAATGCCCAGAAGCAGGGTTATTTTCCAAGAGAGGAATTTTAACTCTGCTGATGCTACAGACTCAATGGGGGGAAGCGTGAGCTTTTCCAGTACAAAGTTAAGGTGCCAAGCAGGGGTGGGTGCTCTCCTTGATGGCCTTAAGTTGTTTGCCCCTCTCAGGAACTGTTTGATAAGAGGGTGTGAGAAGAGAGGTGGCTCAGTGTTGAAATGAGCCAAAATGGCTGAGGCATGTATCTTAATAGAGGAGAAGGACAGGCCTTTGTGGAGTAGATCTGCTAAGTAATCCAGAATTAGAGGCAGAGAGGGCATTGTTGCATCCTCTCCTTTAGATTGAATCCAGGAGCAGAAACTTTTCCACTATTAGCGTAGGATTTCCTTGTACTGGGTCTTCTGGCCTTGAGAATGACATCCAGCACCTGCTTGCTTAGGGTTGCAGGGGGAGAATTCAAGGAATAAGCCAGGCTGGAAGATTTAAGGTTTGCAATTGTGGATGCAAAATCTGTCCCTCCTGCTGAGAGAGCAGGCTTGGGTTCTGGTGTAGGTGCCAGGGTGGCATCGGTGATAGGCTGCACAGGAGTGGGTACCAGTGCTGGCGTGGCCAGTCTGGGGCAGTCAGAATTGTCCTTGGTTTGCCCTGTCTTATCTTGAGTAATACTCTTGAAAGAAGGGGCAGAGGGGGAAAGGCACAGACTGAGAGATTGACCCACTGAAAAGATAGGGCATCCACTTTTCAGGCCTTGCTGTGAAGATTCCTGGTGCAGAATTTGCTGAGCTGGTGATTGAAGGGGGAGGCAAAGAGATCCACCTCTGGGGTCCCCCATTTCTGAATCAGAAGGTTAAAGATGCTGGGCTCCAATTGCCACTTGTGTGGGTCTAGTAGATTTCTGCTTAGGTTGTCTGCCAGTAAGGAATTGAGCTTGCAGATGGACTTGCATGTCCAAGGTCATGTTCCACAGGGCCATGGCTAACCTGCAGAGTGGGTATGAGTGGGTCCCCCCCTGCTTGTTGATGTACCACATAACTGTGGGGTTATCTGTTTATATTAGCAGTTGTCCTGGAGTAAAGGGCAGTCTCTTGTTGTGGTTGCATGCTTCTGCCCACTAAAGAAACTATGTCCTTAGACAGGGTATGATAGGAATGACTGTTTCCAAGTCCTGAGAATGTTGGCACCAAAGACTTTTTAAGTACCACTGAAGTTTCCTCATATGCAGTCTTGCATATGGAATTAGCAGTATACATGAGGCCATGAACCCTAGGGCCTGCAGTATTTTTCTTGTGGATAGCTGGGTTCTGGTGGCCATTTGTTTGAAGTAGGCTGTCAGATAGACTTGCTTTTCTGAAGTGAGGAATGCCATCTGGGATGTTGTGTCCAAGCTTGCAGGGTAAGCATTTTGAATTTTGGTACCACCAGGAAGGTGTTGAAAAGAGAAAGATTCAGGATTGGGCACCAAGAGCACTCTTTCCTGGCTACCAAGGAAGAGTCTGAAATAGAATCCTTGACCCCTCTGTTCTACTGGAACTTGCTGAATAGCCCTGA
Source organism: Protopterus annectens (assembly GCF_019279795.1). NCBI lineage: Eukaryota > Metazoa > Chordata > Ceratodontiformes > Protopteridae > Protopterus > Protopterus annectens. The sequence continues at coordinate 479,360,014 of NC_056727.1, forward strand.
TATTGAGCAGGGAAAGTACTTGGCTTTGAGCCTCTGCCCACTGGTTTGGAGGAAGGTCTGGAAACCCACTTGGGGTTGGCAGTGAGTGGAAATAAAATTTGTACCCTTGGGATACAATGTTGAGGACCCATCAGTCCTGTGTGATGGACATCCAGTTTCTTGCATGAAGGGCATGCTTTCCTCCTAGGGGCACAAGCAATTCGGCAGGGCTGGGGAGTGGAGTAAAGTTTTAGGGCTGGGGTACTCCATTGCTTAGATCTCTGTACACCCTGAGACTGTAGTCTGGGTGGCCTTTTACCCCTGGGTCTGGTTTGAGAAGGCCTGGAGGAGTCTGGAAAGGACCAGTGTTTGGAAGAGCAATGCCTACTGAACCTAGGGGGTAGCACTTGTAAGAATTATTTAACAGTCTGCATAGACTAAGCTTTTCCTTCCATCTTTTTGAAAACCTCTTCTGCTTTGGTGCCAAACAAACTGTCCGTGTTTAGAGGAGTGTCTAGTAACTTAGATTTGACATGGTCTGGCAAGGTCTGCTTCTTGAGCCAAACATGTCTTCTCAGTACAGAGCCAGTGACTGCTGCCTGGCAAGATGCTTCTAGGGTGTCAAAGCCTCACTGCAAAGTATGTTTGTTGGCCTGGCTTGTAGAGTGCATAAGCTGCTGCAAATCTTTATTTTCTGCACAGTCTGTAAAGGTTGCCACTTTTTGTTTAATAAGTTCCATAATATGTTGCTGGTACTTTAGCATGTGAAACTGACAATTCAATGCCCTAATAGCCAGAGCTGCAGAGGTATATACCTTTTTACCCCATCTATGCCGCGGTGGTGCAAAAGTAGCATTGTTGCCTCACAGTAAGAGGTTCTCCCGTTCAATTCTCAGATGGAGTGCGGAGTGCCTTCTGTATGAAGTCTGCATGTCCTCGCCGTGGTTGGGTGGGCATTCAAAAGACATGTGTAAATGGGCGTGCTTTTGTTGAAGGTTGAACGTCGAGCTGGCATGTCAACGTTCATCAAAATCTACTGCCAATCATTAGCAGACTGGAGTTCCGCTGTGGCGACCCCTAACCGGGAAAAGCTGAAAGACAACAACAACTCCATCTATCGAAGGTTCTGGAGTCCCTGTCTGAAGGGGTGGGATTCTTGGCTGTAGTTGCCTTGATACTTTTAGGCCCCTGGAAATGATATCTTGGTCAGCAGTAGGATTCTTGAAAAGAAATTTGTGAGTGTCAGGTACTCTGTAGTACCTATCTGGTTTCCTAGGGGCAGGAGGTAAAGTGTCAGGAGTAAGAATGGATTCCATAAAAACATCATCAACAACATCCAGGACAGGGGGGGGGGGGGTATTGCTAAAGGCCTGTGCTGAGGTAACTCTAGGAATTCTCTGAGTCTCTTTTTGGACTGACGATAGTCTTGGCATTACCAGTGGAAATGCTCTCTTAAGGTATGCAATGTTTCCTCAAAAGAAAAATCCTCTGGAGGGGAGGCAGAGGGAATGGATTCTTCTGCATCTGATTCCTCATAAGCAGATAAGGGCATGTCTTCATAATCAGAAAACTCAGAGCCATCGGACTCCTGGTCTATAGAAGCTGTAGGGGACTGGTCTCTTTTTCTCTTAGCAGGGGAAGGCTGACTTTCCCTAATCAGCATAATAAGGTCTTCAGCCATTCTGAGCATTTGTTTTTGTGGCATGGGAGCAGGTTTATGCGCTTTGGTCGTTGGTTTTCTAGGTGTAGTGTGCACTCTGGGCCTGAGAAACTCGGTAGTTTTAGATAAAAAAAAAGTTGTCTGTTTGAGTCGAACATTAGTTGAGCAAAGAACTGCCTCGGAAGCCGGTGCCTTCACAGCGGCTCGGACCCATCCAAGGTAGAGACATTCACAGGTTCCATAGTCAAAGAAGAGTCTTGCAGCATACTGGACTCCAAATGGGTCTCAGTAGAGGCCTGCGAATCCATTGAAGCAGGCATCAGGGGCTGCAAAAGCGTCTCAATGAGTACCGGTAGACTGGCGACTAGCTTAACGGAAGCATCGTCAACAGCTTTGGACCTATGCACTCTGTCTCTATCTTTATCCTTACATTTTTTCAGAATATCAGTAGTCGGATGGCTTACCGAAGCCATTTTGGAATACGGAGATCGAGAGCGAAAGAATTTAGCGACAAAGAAAGCCCGATGATGAATGGTTTTGGCATTACACAAGGCACAAAACCGACAGTGAGGTACATCGTGGTCTGGGCCTAAACAGGTAATGCAGTAAGAATGAAAATTTCTGTGAGGTATTTGCTTTCCACAGGCAAGACAATTGTTAGCTTTTTCTGACATCAGTTAGAGCAAGAAAAAAGGATCGCCATGGGATACTTAGCTTTAGAAGACTTCAGGATTATTCACTTCGTAAACGAAAATTCAGGTAGCGGCCGACCGGCCCTTGCAAACTGCTTCTGCTTCGGGCTCCTTGGCAAGAAAGACGGACGTAATGGTGTCAGTTGGCTGTTTTTATACCCATGATGACCTGACGTCAGTCCTGAAGCAACAGCATCTGACGCAGAAATACCAAGTCTCTGGTATTCAGGCTGACTGAGGACTACCTGCAGGCAGATAACCCAAGTGTGATGACTGCAACAATGAAACACGAAGAACATCTAAGAGATGAAAGGTTAATATTGGTGGGTCAAGACAGTGGGCTACGTAAAGCCAGTATATGGAAAGACTTATTCAGGTCATACAAAAGTCTACATATACTTCAGAAAATAAACTGTGTTATAGCAAGACAGTGTTAATTCTGAATTAGTTATGAACTGGTGAAACATAAGTAATGACCTGGGTACAAACTGACTGGGATGTGTGTGACAGAGGGAAAACTGCTGAAATTATATTTATTTTATTCTATTTATGTTTATTTGCTGAGGACCTGTTTCAGGCCCACTCCAAGTTCTACAGATATAAAGGTACCAAATAAGAACAATACAGTCACTCATAGTAAGGCATATAAAATCTTGTATGATAACTATAGGAATAAATCAGAAGAGGTCATAAAAAATTGGGAAGAGAGATTAACTATGCAATTCACAAAGAAACAATGGGAGGACAACAAAGTCTGAAAGACTTAGGATTTTTGCTTGGGATACCCCTGAGTAGGTACCATTTTTTTTTCATCGGGTAGATGGCAAATGTTGGAGGTGTAATGAGGAAGAATGAGGGAACTGGGATCATATGTTTTGGGAGTGTAATGTGTTGGCAGACTTTAAAAATTCCTAACAGAGTACTCTATCAGGAATACTAGGTCAGAAAATGAGTGTAACTAAGGAAATGGTTTTTTGGAGCTGGGATACAGGATCTGAATTGCTAGATAGAGTATGGTCATGCTAAGTTTAATTCTGGTGTCTGCCAAAAAGCAATTAGTAGAAAATCAAAATCAAAATCTAACCCAACTATATTTAAAGTAGTGAATATTGTAACAGAGAGAGAAGAACAGTGCGTGGGATCTTCAGAAAAGGGTAGGAGTAATTTACATAGAAAATATGGACATTTTAGAAACAATACATGCAGAAAAATGTTTTGGAGGAGGAATGAGATTTAAGAGAAGGCAGGAATTGAATAATGTATCTGATGTTGCTTAGATTATACATCACATATATTTTTCCATATCTTATAATGTTTGCAAATGTGAACTTAATATTGTTTGATTACTTTTATATAAGTTTGCCTGTATCACATGAGATAATTCAATAAAGGTGTAAAAAAAAGATACAGTTGTGTATAATGACACAAAGAAGATGCAGAAAAAACTAGTGTGTTGACAATAATCCAGAATCAATGGGAGAGAGAAAATATTGGTTGCAGACACTCACATGCATTTGGTACCAAAGCTATGTGAAAGAATGAAAAAAAAGAGTCTATTTATAAACAATTTGCTCTCTTTGTGCAACAGATGTGAGAGAACAAAGACTATTTACATTATATACAATGTATGGGAAAGGTCTTTACAAAGATTAAGAAGTCAGCAGCACTTTCAGAATGGTAAACTGGTACTGTTACTCTTTTTTTACTGGCCACTCCTAGCATATCTTTCTGAGAAAAACATAATGTTTGAAAATATGGTAACTTGACTCCCTGCATGTGACAGCTGAACTGGAATTTAACCCATAAATCTGCATGTTCCTGTTTTAACCAGTTCTTCAAATTCTGTACATTGGCACAGTCTACTGCCTACAAATTCTTACAAGTGTCATCTGTGTGCATTACTGTACATTCTGTAGCATTTTTATTTTTCCATAAAATCTTGTTACTGCAATCTAAAACAACATGTAACTCTGATGACATGTCCATACCTAATACAGAGCTGTTAGTCTTAGATCAGTTAATTGCTATATTCTTTGACCATTTAAATCTTGACAAAATTGCATGTGTCTTCTAGTAGAGGTCTACTGATGTGTCTGTATTAATCAGTACATTATTCTATAATTTATTTTCTTTAAACAATGAAATATTGTAATTTCTTTTAACCTTAAACAATGACAGACAATTTGGTTTGGTGCTGGACTGCCCACACTTTTATAGATAAGCTGAAAATCCTTTTTTATAGAACTAGCAACAGCACTGATGAGCTATAGTATGCATTTCTTCTTTATTTTTACCCTGAAATACTAGAAATAACATTAACTTGAGCTAAAGTATGCATTTCTTCTTTACTTTGCCCTGAAGTCTGTATATCATTAATGCTCACGTTTACTTTAATAAAGTGATCAAAATCAGCACTCTGATCCCTCTTAACCCTGCTCACTGCAATATTTGCACTGGTTTCTGAAAACAAGAAACTTTTAGGTATGTACTTACCATAACTTTAGATGTTTGGGATCCATCTCGCCTACATTCTGAACTGATGGGTTCGGAGCAGATCCTCGGCTCCGACTCGGCACACTATACTATAGAGCGAAGTCTCTTATTGGCTGAGCTATTCTATATCCCAGGATGCACCACCACTACTTCCCCAGATCTTGTTTGTCCGCACACACGCACACACACATATAATGTTGATATAACATTGCCAGATGTTTCAAGATGAAACGGTTGAACTCGGACCGTTCAGTCTCTTCTGCTCTCCAAGGCAGGGGGAAGGAGGGTGGGTTATTAGGAATGTAGGCGAGATGGATCCCAAACATCTAAAGTTATGGTAAGTACATAACTAAAAGATGTTATGTGATCCTATCTCGCCTACATTCTGAACTGATGGGACAGCGTCCCTGGCACCTGATTCCTGGGTGGCTCACTGGAAAACACTCCTGATGACTGTGGAACCAAAGGAAGCTCGCCCCCGAGATGCCACATCCAATTTGTAGTGAGAAATGAAGGTGTGCGGAGAAGACCACGTAGCCGCAGCACAAATGTCACTAATGGCAAGCTTAGAATGGAATGCTATTGAAGTAGCCATAGCTCTTGTAGAATGAGCTTTCAGAGGGGTTGTAAGCTCTTTATTAGAAATGGAGTAAGCATGACTGATACAGTCCCTGATCCACTTGGCAATAGTGACCTTTGTGACTTTGCCCAGCTTATTGTCGAAAAGGACACAAACAACTGATCCGTTTTCCGTGTTTGTGTCCTATCTAAATAGAAACGCAATTGCCTGTGAACATCCAATGTGTGAAAGATGTATTCCGCTCTGTTTGAGTACTTTGGGAAGAAAACTGGAAGCTCTAATGACTGTTGCAGCCAAAACTGGAACAGACCTTAGGAACGAAGGATGGATTAGGCCTGAGGGATACTCTACCCTTGTGAAAAACCAGGTACGGTGGTTTGACAGATAGAGCTTGAAGCTCTGAAACCCTTCTGGCTGATGTAATTGCAACCAAAAAGGCAGTTTTCCAAGAAATAAATTTCAAGTCACAAGTTGCTGCCGGCTCGAAGGGGGAAGAGGTCAAAGCACGTAATACCACATTGAGATCCCACGGCGGAGCAGGATGAGAAATCGGAGGTCGTAATAGCGCAGCACCTTTCATGAAGGCTTTACACAACCTGTTGCTCATCAAAGGTGGGTCCATAGATTCATGAAAATTGGAAATAGCTGCCAATTAGACCTTGATGGTAGAGACTGAAGACCCTTGATCAAATAGAGATGCTAAAAACTTGAGGACATCCGACACTGGGACAGTTATGGGATCTAGTCCCTGGAGTTGAGCCCAAATAGCAAATCTCTTCCATTTGCTACTATACAATTTCCTAGTAGAAGACTTGTGGGCCGAGGATAAGATACGTATGACTTCCGGGTCCAAGGTATGGTTCCTGACTATAGTCGGAAGAGGAGGAGCCAAGCTGTTAAGTTCAATGAGTGAAGGGACTGATGAAGTTGTCCCGACTGATGAATCAATAGGTCCGGGATCTGATCCAGGAACCATGGACTGTCCAGTGCATATTTCTGAAGATAGGGAAACCAGACTTGACGAGGCCAGTATGGGGCAACTAAAATCATCTTGCTTCCTAACTGAATCGCCTTCTGGATCACCCTGGGAAGGAGGGGAACCGGAGGAAAAGCGTATAGAAGGCCGGTGGGCCAAGCATGGACTAAGGCGTCCTTGGAAATCTCCCCCGGAGCTGGGGTGAGAGAGAAGAACTGCCGGCATTTCGCGTTGAGCGGGGTCGCGAAGAGGTCGCAACAAGGAGTTCCCCATCTTCTGAAGATCTGAGTTGCCACTGTATCGTTCAGAGACCACTCGTGAGGAGAGAGAATAGTCCTGCTCAGTCTGTTGGCTATAACATTGGATTTTCCGGGGATATGTGTCGCTACCAGAAAACATTTGGTTGCCACTGCCCATTCCCATACTCTCATGGCCTCTCTGCAAAGGGGATAGGATCTGGTCCCTCCCTGCTTGTTCAGGTACCAGACTACTGACATGTTGTCAGACTGAATGGCAATTACGCCCTGAGGGAGGCAATCGTGTAGCGCTTGTAGAGATAAAAGCACCGCCCTCATTTCTAGAATATTGATGTGAAGGAGACTCTCTTCGGGATGCCAATTGCCTTGGACTGACCTGCCCAGGTAATGACCCCCCCACCCCGTCTGGGAGGCATCCGTCGTCAATGTGGCCACAGGGGGTGGTGGAACGAAGGGTCGTCCCTGATCCAGATTGGAGGACACAAGCCACCAACGGAGGTCCTGCTTGCAGGCCTCCGTGATCCGAATGAGGTGACTGAGAGGGAGATCCTGATAAGACCACTGGGCTGACAGGAGCCACTGGAGAATCCTCATATGTAATCTTGCCAAGGGAACTAGGAGAACGGTGGCTGACATGGAGCCTAATAGTTGTAGGACCATCCTGGCCGGGGCTCTGCGTTTGAGAAGCAAGGCTCGGACTTGAGCCTGTAGAGTCTCTATCCTTTCTGTAGGAAGATAGACCCGCATCCGCTTTGAATCTATCTCTACCCCGATAAACCGAATGCGCTGAGACGGCAGCAACACAGACTTTGACCAATTGAAGGTGATTCCGAGAGAGGTGCCTAGTGATATAGTGGCTGCTAGGTTCTGTAATAGTAGACGCCTGGAGGTGGCAGTTAGGAGCCAGTCGTCCAGATACGGAAACACCTGGAATCCTAGACTCCTCAGGTGAGCAGTCACAACTGCCAAACATTTGGTGAACACCCTGGGGGCTGTGGTGAGACCAAAGGGCAGTGCGCAGAATTGGAAGTGACTGTCTCCCAGGCTGAAGCGCAAATGTCTCCTGGACGCCTGATCTATCAGAATGTGATAATAGGCGTCCTTGAGATCTATGGAGCACATCCAAACACCTTTCTCCAGTAGCGGGAGAATGGATTGTAAGGTGACCATTCGGAACTTGGACTTCTTGACTGATCGATTTAGGTTGCTGAGATCCAAAATGGGCCTCAAGTCCCCGGTCTTTTTTGGCACCAAAAAGAATTTTGAGTAAGTCCCTAATCCGGTCTGGTCTGCGGAGACAGGTTGGATGACTCCTTTTTGAAGCAGCTTTGAGATCTAGACGGCTGCCATATCCCGTTGACTGGGTGGTGGGTCCGGGATTTTCCTGGATGACGGGGGGGATGAGAAAAGGGAATAACGTAACCTCCGGCGATGATTCGGAGCACCCATTGGTCCTGAGTGATACTCTCCCAGGCCTTTAGGTGCCTCGAAAAATGACCCCCGGCTGGCTCTGGAGCTGCGCAGTCGGGCCATCCTTCAGGGATGCTGGAAGGTTGAAGAGCCACGAAAGGACTCGCGGTCTCCAGTGTTGCGGGGGCCTCTGCCGCCTCTGGGATGGCGTCTTCCTGAAAAATTTCCCCCTCCTCTGCCTCTAGAAGGGGGATCGTCCTGCTGCAAGGGGTAAGTCTTCTGAGATTTACGGAACCACATTTTCCCTCCTCTTTTAGCCTTGGGATAAGGCCGAAAGGGAGTGGAAAACCGTGCCCCTACGGCAGTCAAAGTCTTACCCTCTTGCTCACAGCGGGTCAAGGTGTCCTTTACCTTGGGTCCAAACAAGGAGGACCCATCAAAGGGAGCGTCGGCAAAGGAAGACTTGAAGGCTTCTGCAAAATGACACAGGCGGAGCTAGGCTTGCCTCCGTAGAGCAACGCCCGTACCCGCCGCTCTACTCGCCCCCTCGGGTGCATATGAAATGAGCCTCATGGACGAGTTCAATATCAACGATAGAGTAGCCAACTGAGAGCTAACCGTCTGGGCTAACTGCTCAGGTAGGTTACCAGACAGGATATCCGAGAGTTCCTTGATCAGATCCCTCTGAAGTCTAGTGAAGTGCGTCAGGTAATTCAGAGACCTTAAAGTAAAGGCCGCTGAAGTAAGGGTGTGCTTCCTGTACCGGTCCATGCTCCTAGATTCCTTATTAGGAGGATGGACGGACGTCGAAGCCTCTGCCACATCTTGCTGGGTAACAGATGCCACCACCAGAGCATCTACAGCCACACCTTTGGCGAGAAATTCCTTTTCCGGGGATGCTGACAAAAATTTGTTAGGGCGAGCAGGCACCAGTTCCACAGAATCTGGGTGTTCCCACACCCTTCAAAAGATCAAATCTAGGAGCTCATCGAAGGGCGGAGACACCCAGGAGGCGGAGGGTTGAGCCCCGAAGGCCTTGAGGAACACCGACTCGTCAGCGGAAGGAGTTTTGGACTGCCAGCCGCCTCGTTGTTTGAGGACTTCCAAGATGACCGCAAAGGAGACATCATCCGAGTACGACTTGGGGGACCCTTCTGCATCATCAAGATCGGTGTCTGAGGTGAGAGACTCGTCAGGGGAGTCGACATGCTTCCTCTTGCACTGCCTTTTCCTAGGGGGGTTCCTCCGAAGACTCTTCAGAGGGACCCCCTGGAAAGGGGGAATCTCCAATGGGAGTAACCTCAGGGCCCCAGGGCTCCACTGTCTTGAGACAGGGGGACTACAAAGGAACCAGTCTCCGTGCCTAGGGTAGGTGCTGGTGAGATGGTGGAGGTAGCCAAGGAAGATTTGGCCAAAGCGCTCCTCATGGCTCTAAAGGCCGGACCCCCAGAATCCTGGGAAGGTCCGACCCCCAAATCCACAACAGCAGACGGCACTCCCACAGCGGACGCACCGAGAGAGAGGCTCGGAACCGAAAACATCGGTCCCGAAGCCTCCCCCCGGGGCCGACCGAGGAGGTCCGTGTACCGAACTCCGACCCGAAGGCCGGGGTAGGAGTAAAGGTCGGAGCCGACCCAGAAACCTCCAACGGCTCCACCAGCACCGGCTCTAATGGTGCCGAGGCTGTTGGAGGAGGAACTAAAGCTACAGGGTGGATAATCGGCTCTGGAGCCGATTGGGCTGGAGCCGAAACTAACTTTTGGAAGACTGGTGACTGAAACAGCCTTGGAAGACCAGGAGGAGATAGAACGGGTCCGAGAAGACTTCTCCACCGGCTCCGAAGGACTGGGGGACCGGCTCCAAATTGTCTCGATCAATATCGGTGCCGAGGGAGACTCCATTGTAATTTCCCTCGGTGCCGAAGAGAGCTTTGGCGCCGAGGGGGAAGAGTCTGAGCGGACAACTCCCATCGGCTCCAAAATCAGTGGAGCCGATGAAGGTGACCTGCCTCTCGAAGCTCCAGCCATCGGCTCCGAAGCCAGAGGAGTCGAGGCTGGAGGCATCAAGGCAGACCGTTCCGCCCTCGGCTCCGAAGTCCGTGGAGCCAATGGAGAAGCCTGCCGAGATTTCTTGGTGGTCGGTTCCGACGGACTGGTCGGAGCCGACAATTTCTTTTTCTTTGAGGGAGAAGAAGAGGAAGATAAGGCCTCTTCAAAAGTAGGTTTGATAAGCCCTTTTAGAATCAATTTGTTTTTCCTCTCTTGGAGGACTCGAGAGGAAAAAGCGTGACACACGCTACAAGACTCCTGAAGGTGTTTGGGGCCTAAACAGTACACGCATAGGGAGTGATCGTCCATTATGGACATCTTGTAATTGCATCTGGTACATTTTTTAAACCCTGAGGGTCTGTGCTCTTTAGACATAATTGCCAACAGTTAGTAGTCACAGGAAAAAAATATATAGCAATGTATCTAACCCAGTACAATGGGTTTGAAATATTTCTCTTTACAGTTAAACAAGAGAAAGCCAACAAATAAATCACACAACAGGAGGGCCAAGAACCCTCTAACTAAAAACGGGTACTAGACCACCTCACAAAACTCACACAAGAAGGCTCACTCACGCGCGAGGGGAAGGCCCCTCTAACTTAAACGGAAACCTTACCCTGAAAGACAAATTTACCACAAAAAAAAAAAAATCAGTAAAACTCAATCATACACAACAATAGCCGTTAAAACAGCTTTTGGGTTAAATTTAAGAAAATTCTTGACAGAAAATTCTTAGAAAGAAAGCACTTAGCTCAGCCAAGTTCAAGACCACGTCTTTGCTTGTAAAGCGGCAAACAAGATCTGGGGAAGTAGTGGTGGTGCATCCTGGGATATAGAATAGCTCAGCCAATAAGAGACTTCGCTCTATAGTATAGCGTGCCGAGTCGGAGCCAAGGATCGGCTCCGAACCCATCAGTTCAGAATGTAGGCGAGATAGGATCACATAACATCAACAATTTATTACATTCTGAACATCTGTATTTGAAATTGTGTCTTGTCTGGAAATCTGTATGTTTACATCTGTACCTGCAATACTGTGACTTAACTCTGTATCTCAAAGTACATGTAAACTAGACTTGATTACATTCTGAACATTTGTATTTGAAATAATGTGAACTACAGACATTATAAATGTTTGCTTCATGTCTGCACATTTACTGGTGTCTTTACTGTAGAAGTACTGTTTAACGTATTTATACAATTTACCTTAACTGATGTATTTAAACTTTTCTGAGATTTACTGTCTGACGTAGGTAGAAAGTGCATGATAATGTTACTTGGGAAGGTAGCCTGGTGTCCCACAGCTTTTTTAAAAAAAGCTTTTTCTTTTTTCTTGGCTGTGTGACATCACAATAGAAACTTGAAAGTCTGTCGTCTGCTTTGGAGATGGTGAAGTACATTGCTGTTAACTGGATAATGCCTTTTACACTGGTATTTTGGAGAGTCTGAAGTTTTTTGAAACTTTATGTTCTGAAGGAACACTGATGAAGTTTTTAGATTTTCTGAAGTACTTCTGCTCTGTTGATGTTTTTTCAGGCTTTTTATGAAGTAGATTTTCAAATGAACAGTGGTGCTCTGTAGTCTGTTCTGTAGAATACACATAGTCTAACTGCTAATAAGGTTGCTATGGGGTTTTGGGACTTACTTTAACTGTTGTCCCCTTCATTGATGGTGGCTCACCATTGAAAGAATTGATATGACTGCTGGATACTGGAATGAGCTGAAATGACTGGAAGAAAAGTACAGTTGTGTACACTTACCATAAATGTAGGTGTTCGAGAGTATTCACTGTTGCAGTCATCACATTTGGGTTATCCCTGCCAAGGTAGCCCTCAGCCGGCCCGAATAACAGAGGCTTAGTATTTCTGTTCGGTTGCTGTCAGTTCAGGACTGACGTCAGGTCATCAGTAGTATAAAGTAAGGCAGCTGACGCCATTACATCAATTTTTCTTGCCCTAACCTGTCAGGAGCCCCCAAGTGGGAGCCAGGTTCTGGTGGAAGAACCCCACCAGTAGAAAGTAAATACCAATATGTCCTTGTAAGGAAAGAGAAGAAAGAAAAGGGGGATGGAGGGAGGGAAACCAGGACTGCAACAGTGAATACACAAGAACATCTACATTTATGGTAAGTGCACACAACTGTACTATGTTCTTTGTGTTTCACAGTTGCAGTCATCACATTTGGGTTGATTCCCAAAACTGAGGAAAAGGGTGGAGGCAGTCAAGGAAACTAGGGGCTGGCTAGGATGCCCTGCAAGACTACAGCAGCAAACCATGCCCTGGATTTGTAGAAGATAGGCAGGTGGTAATGTTTGGTGAAGGTGTGAACAGATGTCCAGGTAGCAGCCCCCAGGATGTCCCTGGTGGGGACTCCTCTGAGGAAAGCTGCAGAGGTGGAGACTGCTCTGGTGGAGTGAGTCCTGACCCCCTTGGGGGGAGGTTTTCTGTGTTGTTTTTAGCCGAAATGGATACAGTGTGCTATCCATTTGGAGATGGTTTGTTTGGAGATGGCTTTGCCCTCTGCCCTTGCAGCAAAGCTAACCAGCAATTGATCAGACTTTCTGAAGGATTTAGGTCTTGTCTAGATAGAATCTGAGCTGTCTGTGCACATCTAGAGAGTGCAGGATCCTTTCCCCCTTGTTCTGTGGGTTAGGGAAAAAGGTGGGCAAATGAGTGGATTTGGTTGAGAGTCACACTGGACACCACCTTGGGCATGAAAGCTGGGTTAGTCCTGAGGGATACCCTGTCAGCATGGAAGATGATGAAGGGTTCCACAGCCATGAGTTCTTGCAGCTCGTAGACCCTCCTGGCTGAAGTGATGGCCAGAAGGAAAGCAGTCTTCCAGGAGAGAAATTTTAGCTCTGCTGAAGAGGCAGGTTCAAGGGGGGGGGGTTTCAACACAAAGTTAAGGTCTCAAGCTGGGGTTGGTGCTCTTCTGGGTGGCCTCAAGTTGCTATCCCTTCTTAGGAACTGTTTGATCAGAGGGTATGAAAAAAGAGGCTGCTCAGTGGGAAAATGAGCAGAGATAGCAAAGGCATGAATTTTAATAGAGGAAAAGGAGAGTGCACTGTATAGCAGGTCAGCTACATAATCCAGGATGAGAGGGAGGGAGGGCTGTGCCATATTGGCTCCCTTAGCCTGAATCCAGGGGCAGAACCTTTTCCAATTGTCAGCATAAGTCTTCCTAGTGTTAGATAGAGCATCTGGCCTCATGTATAACATCTAGAATCTGTTTGCTGAGGTTGGCAGATTGATGGGGGTTAGGAAATAAGCCAAGCTGACAAATTGAGCATCTGCAATTGGGTATGCATGAATTCCCCTTCCCTCTGGGTCAGGAGGTTTGGAATCTGAGGGAGATGCCAAGGTGGCAGAGGGGACAGGCTGAGCAGCAAGGGGTACCAGTGCTGGTGAGGCCAGTCTGGAGCTATAGGAATTGTTCTTGGTTTTTCCTGCTTTATTTTGAGAAATACCCTGGGGAGGAGAGGTGGTGGAGGAAAGGCATAGACCGATAGATTGACCCAGGGGAAGGACAGGGCATCCACTTTCCAAGCTATGCAGTGATGCTCCCTGGTGCAGACCTTGCTGAGCTGATGGTTGATGTGGGAGGCAAAGAGGTTGGCCTTCGGGGTGCCCCATTTCTGAGTTATTAGGGTAAAGGTTCTACTGTTGAGCTGCCACTCATGTGGATCCAGAAGATTTCTGCTTAAGTGGTCTGCCAGAGAGTTGAGAGAAACCTGGTAGGAATTATGCAAACAGGTGGAGTTTCATGGCAGAGGCTGTGTGCCAAAGGTTCATGGCCAGCCTGCATAGAGGGTAGGACTGAGTCCCTCCTGCTTGTTGATATACCACATCACAGTTGTGTTGTCTGGTTTGATCAAGAGAGCCCCTGGGGAGAGAAGGGTCTTAAAAGCTATCAGGGCTTGCTGGACAGCTATCATCTCTTTTTGGCTGATGTGCAGATGGATTTGCTGTGGGCTCCATTGGCCCTGTATGCACCTGCCATTCAGGTGTGCACCCCAGACATAATCTGATGTGTCTGTGGTGAAGGTCTGGGTGGCATGGAGTGGTAAGAAAGGTAGTCCTTTGTTGAGGGAGCATGCTGTTGCCCACCAAAAAAAATCTTTTCTGAGGCAAGGTATTATAGATATAAGAGTCTCCAGGTCTTGAGAGTGCTGACACCAAAGGCTTTTTAGGTACCATTGAAGTTTCCTCATATGCAGTCTGGCATATGGAAGGAGTAGAATGCAAGATGCAATGAACCCCAGAGCTTGCAGGATTTTCCTTGCAGTTAGTCGGGGTCTGGTGGCTAGTTGAGAGACAGGCTGTCATGAAGGTTTGCTTTTCTGGTGTAAGGAATGCCATCTGGGATGCTGTGTCCAGACTTGCTCCCAGGAACATAATCCTTTGGGTGGGTAACTGTTTGGATTTCTTTTCACTGATTGTATACCCTAGGGAGGTTAGTAGGGACTTTACAAAGGCCAGGTGCTTGAGCAGCTTTTCCTGGCTGTCTGCCTGAATTAGGCAGTCATCTAAGTATGGGTAAATCTGGATATTCTTTTCTCTGCAAAAGGCAATGGCCGGAGCCAGACATTTTGTGAAAACTCTGGAAGCAGTAGATAAACCAAAGGAAAGCACAGAGAACTGAAAGTGCTGAGATCCCGCCCTGAAACAGAGATATTTCCTGCATGATTCCCTGATAGGAATGTGGAGGTAGGCCTCCTTTCGGTCTAGGGGGGCTAGCCAAGCATCCTTGGAGAGCATGGGTAGCAGCTGCTGGAGGATGAGCATTTTGAATTTTGTGATCAACAAGAAGGTGTTTAGAATGGATAGATCAAGGATGGGGTGCCAGGTGCCCTCTTACCTAGGTACCAGAAAAAGCCTGGAGTAGAAACCTTGCCTTTCTGTTCTGCAGGAAAGTGCTCTACTGCCCTCATGGAGAGCAGGGAAAGGACTTGCTTTTGCACCTTTGCTCATTGGTTTTGAGGTAGATCTGGGAAACCTTTTGGGGATGGAAGGGTGTGGAAAGAAAATTTGTATCCCTGGGACACTATGTTGAGAACCCAGTGGTCACTGGTAATGGTGGCCCAGGTGTTTGCATGAAAGGAGAGTTGTCCTCCTAGGGGTAAGTGGAGGTGGACAGAGGGAGGGGTGGGGGAGGAGAGTCATTGTGAGTTCTTACCATAAGGGAGTGGCTTAGAACTTCCTGGATTTGAAGTGGAGGTAGTCCACTGCTTAGATCTTTGCATTCCCTGTAGCTGCTGTCTGTGGGGTCTGGTACCCTGGGGTCTGGGCTGAACTGACCTGGTGGGAGCAGGAAAGGACCAGTGCTTGGAGAGACAATGCCTGCTGAACCTGGGTGGCTGAACCTGTAAGAAATCCTTAACGGTCTGCATAGATTTTGTGTTTTCTTCCATCTTTTTTAAGACCTCTTCTGCCTTAGTGCCAAATAAGTTGTCTTTGTGCAAGGGGGCATTCAACAATTTAGATTTAACATGGTCTGACAAGGGCTGTTCCTTAAGCCATGCATGCCTTCTAAGGACAGAACCAGTGACTGCTGCCCTGCAAGAAGCTTTTAGGGCATCAAAACCACAGTGCAAGGTGTGTTTAGTTACTTGACTTGCAGAATGCATTAACTCTTGTAACTCTTTAGATTCTGCACAAGCAGGAAAGGAAGAAATTTTTTGTTTGAGGAGTTCCAGGGTATGTTGCTGAAATTTTAGCATATGTAACTGACAATTTAGTGCTCTGATAACAAGAGTAACTTAGGTGTATACTTTTCTACCCCATCTGTCTAGTGCTCGGGAATCCCTATCTAAGGGGGTGGGATTCTTAGCAGAGGTTCCTTTAATTCCTTTAGGCCCTTGAGAAATTACCTCAGGGTCAGCAGTAGGATTTTTAAAAAGAATTTGTGTGAGTCAGGGACTCTGTAATACCTGTCTGGTTTTCTGGGTGCAGGAGGGAGGGTGTCAGAAGTCAAGCTGGATTCCAGGAAAACATCCTGCACAACATCCAGGACTGGGGGGATGGCCAGGAGTCTGTGCTGTGGAAGATCTAAGAATTCCCTGAGTCTCTTTTTAGACTGAGGGTAGTCCTGACTTTCCCATTGGAAATGCTCCCTTAAGGTGTGAAGGGTTTCCCCAAAGGAAAAATCCTCTGGGGGAGAGGCTGAAGGAATGGAATCCTCTGCATCAGAATCCTCATAAACAGAGAGGGGTTGCATGTCTTCATATTCAGATGCATCAGAGTCATCAGATTCCTGTTCAGACAAAACTACAGAGGACAGATCTCTTTTACTTTTGGAAGGGGTAGCTTGGCTTCCACTGATCAGCATGATAAGGTCTTCTGCCATTTTAAGCATTTGAGACTGAGGCAAGGAAGCAGGTGCCTGAAATTGGGTCGTCGGTTTCTTGGGTATGGTTCGTAACCTGGGCCTAAGAAACTCGGTAGTTTTCAAAAGAACGGTAGTTGCAAAATAAGTCGTCGGTTTGTGTTGAGAATCAGTAGTGCGAAGTACTTCCTCAGAAGCCGGTGCCTGCTCAGTGGCTCTGGACCCTTCCAGGGTAGAGATGACCGCAGGATCCTTAGTTGAAGAGTTTGTAGCATACCGGAAAGGGTCTTAGTAGTGGCCTGCGAATCCACAGAAGTGAGCATCAGAGGCTGTGAAAGCGCCTCACTGAGTACCGGAGAACTGACGACTAGCTTAACGGGAGCATCGTTGGTAGGTTTGGACCGGAGCGGTCTGTCTCTGTCTTTATCTTTATGTTTTTAAGGAAGATTTGCTGTTGGATGGCTTACCAAAGCCATATCAGAAGTTGAGGACTGTAAGCAAAAATATCTAGCTACAATAAGGGCTCAATGACATATAGTTCTGGTGTTGAACAAAGCACAGAAGTGACAGCGGGAGACTTCGTGGTCTGGGTCTAAGCAAGTGATGCAGTAAGAATGAAAGTCTCGGTGTGGTATTTGCTTTCCACAGGCGAGACAATTGTTAACTTTTTCTGACATTGGTTAGTGCAAGAAAAAAGGATCACCATCAAAGTACTTAGCTTTAGAAGACTTCAGCTTCAATTCGGAAGACGAAACTCAGGTAGCGGCTGACTGGCACTCGTACGAACTGCTTCTGCTTCAGGGTCCACGGCAAGAAAGACTGATGCAATGGCATCGGCTGCCTTAATTTATACTACTGATGACCTGACATCAGTCCTGAAGTGACAGCAACCAACGCAGAAATACTAAGCCTCTGGTATTCGGGTTGGCCGAGTGCTACCCTGGCATGGATAACCCAAATGTGATGACTGCAACAATGAAACATGAAGAACATCTGGAATGAGACTGGAATGAATGTCTTTATCTGTTAATTAACTACAACTGTGCTGAACAGGTGCCAGTTTTTCCTTTATGTGCCAAGTCTTCTTGTACCTTTCAGAATAAAGTCTGCAAACACTGTAGTCTAGTTAAAAATGCTTTACTATGTAGATTTGAGGTAGATGTCAACAATATCTGAACACTGTTTCCAGTAACCATGCTGATAAACTGAAACAGTCTGTAGAAATTCTGTATTTATATCTAAATACTGTTTCTAATAACAGTGCTGATAAACTGAAATAGTTCTCTGCATTCACATTCTTCATATTCATAACAGTGCTTATAAATGCTGTTTCTAATAACAGTGCTGATAAACTGGAATAGTTCTCTGCATCCATATTCTTCATATTCATAACAGTGATTATAAACTGCAACAGTTCTCTGCATTCATATTTTTTCCCCTAAACAGTATAATTAATATTCTAGAATGCCGGATATTTGACCTGACATTTGCACTCATACCTGAGTGCCTGTACTGCCTTCTGAGGACTGCACTGCCATGACTTTTTGCATATTAGTCCAAACAAACTAACTGAATCTAAGTATTTCCTAATAATACCAAAATCCTGTAAAGTTCTACATGCTTTTTTATAAAGCCTTGGTTCCCAAGCCGCGTAGCATACAAACAAGATGTGTTTGCACTGAAATGCATAGCACATTCTGTTCTTATAAGTATTTTTCACTGAAGGTTATTTTCACTGATTGAAAGTGCATTTACTGAAACTTTATGCAAACTGTGAAGCCTGCTTTAATATGGCTCCACTTCTAGAGTTATGCAAAGAGAATACTGTAGTTGTATATATTTAAATTAGGTCTGTACCGAATATTCACTTCATATTCGCTTTGGTTCCGAATAGCAGGCCGAACAGTCTATTTGTATTCGGCCGAATAGTATCGCTCAGACCGAATACGAATAGTGGTCATGTTTCCACGTATCTCCGTATAGACAGTCCTGTATGTGAGTAAACTCACTGGTGCAGCTGTAGTGGCAGCATGGTCTGTGTCAACTGGTGGGCCATCCGTATTCCGTAACGTTGTACCGGTAAGATTTTACCTATCTTAACATGGAATCAATGGGATGCTGTGTAAAAAAAAAAAAAGCAGTGGTGGAATGTATTGAAGGGCGGTGTCTGGCATCATATTAGATCATGTTAGATCTTTTATGCCTGTGCATGCTAGGCTGTGGTTAAGCCAGTGAGCTAACTGATGTACAGGACAGTTATCAGCATATTATTTACACTGTGTTACCTTGTAGCTTATTTTCGTATGATCGTATTATAGCTGTAACTCAAGTGAAATTTACATTTGGGCAGTTCACTGATGGATAAGCAAAGTCCAATTTGGAATTATTTCAAGATATGTGATGACAAAATGAAAGCAATGTGCCAGTTGTGCAAAGCAGTCATCTCTAGTGGAGGTGGATCAGCAAAGTCATTTACAACATCTCCACTAAATAATCATTTGTACTATAAGCATCCTGAGGAATACAAAGAAGTTGTTAACAAGAAGAAAGCAGCAACAGTAAGTGGGATGTCTGACACTCAGCAGACTGGCAAAGTTCAGCAAACACTGAGCGACATGATTGGCAAGAAAAAAACATGGTCCATTCATAGTCCTGAGGCGAACAAAATATATCGTGCCATCGCAAAAAATGATTGTCAGTGACATCCAGCCATACTCAATTGTTTATGATAGAGACTTTAAAGAATTGATTGGTGTACTTGAGCCTAGCTACGTGCTACCAAGCTGCAAATACTTCACTGGAAAAATCATACCAGAGATGTACAACACAGTGTGGGGCCATGTCCAGACTGTTATCAGTGAAGCACGATTTCTCTGTCTAACCACAGACACATGGACGGCACAGACAACAACAGAATCTTTCATGAGCTTGACTGCACATTGGATTGACGACACATTTGCACGCAGATCTGCCGTCCTTCATTGTCAAAAACGTGATGGACAGCACACTGGGTCTCGACTAGCTGATGCTCTACTTGACATGATGAATCGCTGGAATATTTCCAAAGAACGCATCCACTTGGTCTTACGTGATGGAGGTGCCAACATGGTTAAAGTGTTAAGGGATGCAGATCTGCCCAGTGTCAGTTTTTTGCCCACACTCTGCAGCTGGCTCTGAATGATGCAATTCTGACACAGCCATCTGTTACTGACTTGATAACATTGTCAGAGACAATTGTGGGACATTTTTGACACTCTTCAAGAGCTACCTCGCACCTTCATTACATCCAAGAAGAACTCGGTGTACCAAAACATCAGCTTCATCAGGACATTGTCACCAGGTAGAATTCAACATATCAGATGTTGGATCGGTTGTTGGAGTAAAAGAGAGCTGTGTCTGTGTACATTGCTGAGTGTGATGACAAATCCAGCAAGGCGCTGTCCCTGACAACAAACCAGTGGGCTTTAGCAGCAAGAACTGTTGCAATTCGTAGGACATTTGAACAACTAACACATGAAATAAGCTGCAACAATTCTTGTTTTTCAGTGATCCTACCAGCTGTTCAGGCTGTCTTGTATCTGCAGAAAGACGTAGCTGATTATGGAATCAAAAAGACAGTCAGCAAACTGATAACATCCTTAACAAGGAGATTTTCTGACTTTTATGAAAATGGCATTTGCACAGTTTTGGCCGGCTTGGATACACACTTCAAGCTGGATTTCTTGACACCTGTGCAGCAGGTAAAAGCCAAAACAGACATTGTTACTGCAACGTTACTGTGTCAGCCAACGTCAATACAGCCTACAAATCTTCCATCTGAAGTTGTTTCTGAAGTGACTGAAGTGAATGAACAACCATCAACAAAAAAGACAGACAGCAGCAGAAGACTTTTGGTCATCTTGGGATCAGTTGCAGCCTGTTCGGGCACTGAACAGTGATAATTCTGTCTCCATAGAAACAGAACTGAGCAATTTTCTGACTGAGCCCTGTGTTCTGAGAGACACTGATCCACTGAATTGGTGAAAGATGAACATGTCCAGATTTCCAACATTGTGTCATATGGCTAAACATCACCTACAAGTGTGCCTAGTGAACATCTTTTAGTACGGCTGGTGATACTTTCAGTGAAGCAAGAAACTGTCTTAATGCTGACAACATGGAATGATTAGTGTTTTTGAAAGCTAATGCACTATTCCTGAGTTAAATGTACATCAGTAAAAAGCTATTTGGTAACATCAGTAAAAAACTGTGACAGCTACTTGGTAACATCAGTAAAAAGCTTTGACAGCTATTTGGTCATGGCTCCATTGTGGTTTTTTGGTTTTGTGGTGAGTTAAATGTATGTATATGATTATGTACAACAACAATTTCTTACTTTTAGCCCTCGTCATAGTGCACAGACAGCAGAACACAGCACAGAACAGTTTGCAAAACTTGACTTGCTGTTTAACTATTTTATTTAGTGCTTAGTTTACCTCATGACTTGACTAAAACAACTATTTGTATTCGGCCAAATAGTTGGTACAACTATTTGTATTCGGCTGAATACTGTTAACCCCCTATTTGGTACAGCCCTAATTTAAATGATACCTGATCTAACAGTTATGTTATGAGTCTAAATTTAATTGACACTTGGAGACGAGTTCAGTAATATCTTTTGATTATTAACACAGATGCAGGCATTGTAAACATTGCTAGGTGATGTGACCAATAATAAAGCATTTACACTTGCTTTGCTTGATGAGATAAGTTTCAGTTGTGTTCTGAAGGCAAGGGCAGTGACTACCATTGTTTTGGAGCAAAAAAGTAGAAGCCGTTGCTAATACATTGTAGTTTAGTCCTGTGGATTTATAAAACAAAGCTAGACTGTGAGTGGGATCTGAGATTTGATGCAGGAGTGAAGGTAGACAGTTGGCAGCCAAAGGAGTGAAAGTTTTCAGGTGCAGGAGTTTGAAAAGAAGTGAGCCTAGTAGGAGATCAGACATCTGCTTAACTTGCAGCCAGTTGGCTTTTCCAGTAGTGAGACAGTGGTGTCCTATACTTGTAGAGTTAGGGATAAAGCAACAAATCTTACTGGAGATTGATTGGAGGGATGCAAGAATTTTTGCTGGAGGTAGTTGCAATTAGAGGTAGTCCATACTCTAGCTGGGCAAAGAGGATACCCTTTCCTATAGTGGTGTGAGCTCGTAGGGACAGGAAGGGAAGAAGTGTAGCTAGGGTTGGGCAAAGGACGCAGCCCCAGGAGAAAGATGTCAGGGGGTGCCATCAGGAGATGGCTGATCAGAGGTAGTGCATTATCGGCGTTCAGAAATGAATGCTGATAGTACATTACTGGTCAGAGCTTTAACACTTCAGCTCTCTTTGTATGGCATTTAAACTATAAGGAGGTACTTGTTATACTTATAGTAAGTGAATTGCTGCAGTTTAAAGCAAAGAAACTTCTGATTTTTTTTTTCCTGCTCCTTGAGCACTCAAGGAACATAGAACAGGCCAATGGACCTTTTTTTGTTTCTCCTCAAGTCCTGAGGAGCACAGCAAGGGACTCAGCTTGCTGACTTGCTTCTGAAGTCAAAAGTGCATCAGCCAGATCTGGGATTAGAACTTTTTTCTCTTCAACTTGTAGAGTTGAGGGGGTGCCAAAACAGGGAATGGCACTAAGCACTAGTCAAGTCAGTTCTGTGAAAAGAAAGAGATTTTCCTAGCTTTATTTCTATAGGAGATGGAAAATGTAAAGTCTGGCAAGCCATAGTCCTGGATAAAGGAGATTTATTTTGGGTGGTTGATCGGGTATTCTATGACAAGAGCTGGGGGGGGGACTTTGATAGTTTTTGATGGGTTCCAAAAATAATAGTTTATGTTTTATTAGGGTTTCTCATAAGCCATGTTGAATGAGTGGTATGGCCATTTTATAGTTGCCTTTAATGTTGGTTTGTGAGTGGATGGATCTAAGTATTACTATGTCATCGGCATATGATGTGAAGAAGAGGCTTGGTATGTCAAATGGGACTTTATTGATGAATATGCAGAAAAGTACAAGGGCAAGGATGGATCCCTGTAGTACCCCTTATTTATGGGAGCTTCATTTGAAATGGACATTCTTATTTTATCCTTGAATGTTCTGTCAGTAAGGAAGTTTTGGATTTATGCTGTGGCTCTTGAACTAATTCCAGTGTCTAGCATGGGGTTTAGTAGGATGGGATGGTCTACAAGGTCAAAGTCACAAGTGAAGTAAAATGTCATCTGTCAGCTTCCTCATTTTCCAAAGAGCAGTCATGATGCTTCCTCCTGACCAGAAGCCATGCTCTTTAAGGACAGTAGATGATCATTGATGTCATTATGAGGAGGGTTAATTGTGGACAATCATTCCTAGAATTTTGCCAAGGGTAGGTTGGATGGAGATGAGATAGAAGTGGGAGAGCATAGAAGGTTTGGGTTATTTGTAGATGTGAAGCAGTGGCTGAGTTATGTATTTTCCTCAATGGTATATTTATTTATTTATTTATTTATTTATTTACTGACTGATTGACATTTGATTACAGGGAACGTTCGACTGGGTAGAAGCCAATTTTTAGTAGTAGCCCAGGGAGAACAGCTCCAAATGACTACAAAACATTTCAAAAACAATAATTTTGCAATCTTCAAAAATAAACCAAAAACATAAACATCTGCAGGTTAAATAATTATAAAAAATTAGAGAAAATGTGAAAATATTGGTTAAGAATCAATACAAGTTATACGGCAGTCATTTAATATTTATAAAAAATTTAGACACTTTGTAGAGAAATTAAAGATAAGTTAGTCTAATACAAACAGAAATTGCAATATGAAGTAAGGAGGTACAGGCTTATGGTATATTTAGAGAGAAAGTCAGGCAAGATAATTTGATAGAAGTAAGGAAGTAAGTGAAGACAGAGTATGGAGGTATAAGGAATGAACCATGAGCATAGGTTGTCTGAGCCAGATGGAGCATCAAGAGGGATTTATTCTAGGAGTGTTTTAATATCATTTGTTTTGACATGTTTAAAGTAGACGTGTGGGAGGTAAGAGGGTAAGGAGGGTGGCTCAAGGGTGGTAAGTGTATTACAGAAGGGAACAAAGGATATATTGCTGAATTCTTGGAAAAAGTCTGAATGTGTGAGTTGAACTGTGTTGCAAGTTATAATATTCTGTGGGTTGCCAAAATGTGTGGTCTTATGACTGTCAATTTCTTGTCAGAATTGTTTTGGGTGACTGTAGCAAGGGGTATTGATTGTTTCTGTCTGTTTGCTTTGTGACATCTAACAGCTTGTTTAGCTACGTTCCAGAATTGTCTTCTATTACCTGCTGATGGGTTTGTATTCCAAACAAGCCAAGCCTCATTATGAAATTTAAAAACTTATTTTAACTCACTGGTTAACTATTTAGTAGGAGTGTGGTTTCAGAGCAGAATATTGCATTTTGAAAGCCTTGGAGGGCCTAAAATTGCGGCAGCTTTGGTGGTGTCTTTAGAGCAAAGTATTTGTGTCTAGTCTGTGGAAAAGAGGAGAATTTTAAGCTGGATGCCTTTGGTTTGAGTTTTTGGCCTGAAGCTGATTAGTTTAGGGAGTATTTAATTATGAGTTTGTTTATGTTAAAGGTTATGGGGCAATGGACAATAAAGGAAAGGGGTCAGTGGTAACAGATAACAGTTAGTTTGTTATTATGAGGTCAATAAGTGTAAGCAATGATAGCAGGTTCGCACAAGTGGGTTTTCTTTAAATTGGATTAGGAGCCTGTCTGCAAGCCTTTCTGTCAGGTCATATCTGGAGAATCCAAGGAAGTTAAGGTTAAAGTCCTCCAGGATGAGTAAGTCTTTGTGTTTTGGGGTATAGGAGGTAATTTTCTTGTGTCTGGAATTTAAGTAAATGGGTGCGGGTGGTAAGTAGGCAATAGCTAGGATGGAGTGGTTATTATTCTGTAAGTGAAACTTTCATAATAATAAGTTTGGTTCTGTATCAATGGTAGCATTAGCCTGGATCATTACTGTTATTTTGAGTGGGCTTTTGGAAAAAGAAGGGATCCCTCACCTAATCAAGTGTCTGGTCTGGCAGTGAAAAAGTAATTACAGCCATGGAAGAAATGGACTGGGTTAGCATGATAATGTATGAGACAGTATTCTGGTACTGCTAATAGATCAGGGGAGTGGTTGCTGTGAATGACTGTATCTGTTCTAGTTTATTCAGTAGTGTGCAGGATACAGAGGTGTGCCAGGGGTTGGTTCAAAGTTGGACTCAATTTGAATAGGAATGCTGGTAGTATTACATGAAAGTGGTTTTGTTTGTTGGTATAAAATACTTTGTGGAAGTGGGAAAAGGTTGGTGAATAATTGGGTGAGACTGAATTGTTTGAAAGTGTAAAACAAAGTGATTTTGTGTATATGGGAGGTGTGTGTGTGTGTGTGTGTGTGTGTGTGTGTGTGTGTGTGTGTGTGTGTGTGTGTGTGTGTGTGTGTGGTTGTGTGTAGAGGAAGATGGCAAGAGATGGGTTGAATGACTGTGAAAGGTATCACTGGGGTAAAAGTAAGGAGAGCTATAAAGAGTAGTAGTAGGAGGTTAGGCATTATTGATATGTACAAGCATGGAAGGACTGTTGTGTTTTGATAAGAAGTGAAAGAGTGATTGTGTGGAGCAGGTGGATCTTAGAGTGGAGTTAGTAACAACAGTGATTGTGAAGTAGGAGTAATGCCATGTTTGGTGACAGTGAGTGCAGTGATGGCGATGGAAAAAGGTAGAGAGGTTAGGCAGAGCACTTGTTTAAAGTAATGTGGATGAATGTTGTTGATAAGATCTAATTTAGGGAGCTTTGTTTCTTCACCCCTTTTGTTATTAATAACAATTAGGAGAATGCAGGTGTATTTCTACACTAAAATGAAACTATTCAGTTGGTATAGAGTACTGTGAGAGAAGATAGTAATAGTTGGATTATGCAGGACAGTGGTATTGCTTTTGGGAGGAGTGTTTTTTTTTTTTTTTGTTAGGTAGAAATAGACTGAAAATATTTATATGGGAGGGCTTTACATAAGTATAAAGCCAGACAACCACAGAGGCAGTCAGGGATGGAAGTAGGAGGGGAACAATGAGGACATTAATCAGCTAAGCGATGAGCAGAAGGAAATACATGACTGTACACCTGCACACTCCACCTATTAAAAACGTCTGCAGCACAAAGAGTGATTGTAAATACAAAGTGCTTGAATTTTAGAGAAACTTTTCACAAAAACTCCTTCTGTTAAAATAAAAAGGGGGGAAATCAAAGCAAACAGAGGAGGTAACAGTCACAGAACTCTAGATCCAACAAAGGCATTTATGTGAGCTGAAACAGCAATCTGTCAAAACAGCATAAGAGTTCAGTCCATGCTGTCCTATGAGTGGACCATTCAGGCAGTTTTTACATTCTGCTTATATCAAAGGGAGACCACGTTCCTGCCCTTTTCCAGTAGTAATGCATACTTTAGGGAATCAGAAAGTAAATATATTACATATGCCACCCAAAAGAAGAGATCATCTAGTTTACTTCACAAACAAAAAAAGGATTAACTCTATGGGCAGGAAATGAGGGAGGCCAGAGAAAGGACACTGATCACAAGTGAATAACAGCAGTATAGGTGAAATACAGGCAATCAGACCTGTATAACTAGCAGAAGGAGGAGGGCACCAAGAGCCAACAGGGTTGTATTCCATTAGTTTATTCAGCTCCAACTGATGTAACCATAGCGAAAACATTCCCTTTAAACTGTTTTAAACTGATATTGCTGGGCTGGGATGTAACACTTGGGTGCCTGTGAAGGGACATAGTCATAAATTAGGGGGTGCACTCCAGATTAGGAGAAAGTTATCAAGTTATCATACCTATAAACTTGCATTTACAAAAGCAATAGTCAAGTGAAAATTATATACTGAGCTATACAAGAATTAGAAGGGAGAAAGGGGGAAATTAGCAAAATGTTACATGGAGTACAGGTTGGATGCAGAGAGCAAAACAGGTGTATTTAGCAGTGCAGAGATGAGTTCAGAGTACAGTGATGTTCAGGTAAAGTGAGTATTGTGCAGTGATAGAGAGGGAGGTCTCACTGCAACACCTGGGATCTAGCAGAACATTGAGTTTGCCTAGCAATGATAGTGTTGTATTTCAATTAGTTTATCCATCGTTTATATTGTTCTTATATGAAATATGTATTAAATAAATGGAAATGGAAACAGGATAAAGGAACAATACTTATCCTGGGCAGACTAAAAATTGGCAAGCATGCATGCGTCCTTTAATTGATATACAACGGGTAACAGACAGGGTAATTGACAGCCATAAAATTTTGTGAAGTGTGCACCATAGGCAATATAATAAACATTAACTTTGTGATTCCAAAAATCATATCCATAACCTATATCCAAAGCAGAATTATACAAATTATAGCATAACAATACAAAAACACAAAGGAATAAAGGTAGCGAACATATTGTGGCGGCAGCTGAGCAGGAAAAGGGAAATACTAGTCATGGGGAACAATCACCTGCACCAGTAAATGGTACAAAAGTGAAAAGACCAGATGGTGTTGCGGCACTACAGAACATGTAGTACAATTTACAAAACTGGGACTTCGGGTATAATGTCAAAGAAAAGATAAAGAAAGAGAGGACTGTGATTGCTAAGAGGTGATCTGTCAAATAGAAAGTCACCTAAATAACATTATGGTGACATGCAAGTCTACTTTAACTGCTTGAGTCCCAGCGACTGTCAGGCCACAGTTTTGCAGCTGAGAACTGATGTGTCAGGCAGCTTGTATTGGCTGAAACTCGCCTGCGTATTCAGGTAAGGTGCAGCAGCTATCTGCAAGGAAAAGAGCTGCGGTTCTAACACACAGCTGAGTTTGAGTAAACTATGTGTGGCAAGGAGGGAGTGGCAGAAAGTGGGAAATTAGTGGCTAGGTTTACTGGGCAACTGGGGATTTAAGGTTAGGGTTACACTTAGGGAGTAGGTGTTTGGGAGTAAGGCTAAGGAGCAAGGAGTTTTAAGGTTAGGACTAATCAGGGAATTTAGGTTTAGGGGGTGAACTAGGAAGGATTATAGAGCACTTGGAAAATTTAGGTTTAGGGCACAATCAAGGAATTTAGGGTTACTGTGCAATCAGGGGAATTTGGGACTAGGGAGCAATCAGGAAATTTAGGGTTAGTGAGTGAGACGAAGTTTTATGGTTAAGTCTAAGGGGCAAGATGTGAGGTTAGGAATAGGGACCATGTGGGAGTTTTAGAGTTCTGGGAGGGCTTTTCAGATTACTAGGATTGAGCTAATGGGATGCTGGGCATTTGTTGTTTCGAGTGTGTAGCAATTCTCAAATCAGCTGGGATCTAATGGCAGGTGAGCACTTGTAGGAGACCCAAGGTATATGCTTAATAAGGCTATAGCTACTATTAATATCATTAAGTAGAAATAACGAGGATGGGAGAATTTGGCTTTTAATGCACTGTTTGATAAAAACTGATGCAGATGTTATTCTAATAGAAGATCACAGAGTATTTAAGATCTGCTACTGAGTGTAGGTAGTGTATGGTGGGTATAGTGTTCAGTAAATAAATAAGTAGGAAAACCTCCAGAATACTATTTTTATCAAATATGATACATGCATATTAACAGATTTTTGTGATGCCTTTTCTCCTGTAAAATAAACATATACACTTGCAGTTAATTTCTTCATCAGGTTGGTTTCCAACAAGTTGTTTTAAGACATTTTCTTCCTTTTGGAACTGCAACTCAATGACCTGTAGTAGAAGGTTAAACATACCTATACCTATACCTACACCTACACACACACACACACACACACACACACACACACACACACACACACACACACACACACACACACACACACACACACAGATATATATATGGGTCCACTTCTAAATTAATCTTACAGTCTCGACTTACAATATCTCGAACTCATAATGTTGAGTTTGTGGAATCGCGAAATTATTAAAACAAAAATAAAAAAATGACAACATCCAAAAACATGTTTTTGCAGGGGGGCAAGCCCCCCCAGCACTCTCCACACCCCCTGCAACTTAAATATGCTAACTCCGAGATCATACTACAGTGAAGAAAATGGAAATGTTCCCATTCCGCACTGTATAGCAATCTACATTATGGTTCTCTTCACTGTACAGTGATCTTGGAGTTAGTATATTTAGGTTGCAGGGGATGCAATGTAATGTGTAACTTTTT
>NC_056727.1:479391169-479526169 GCF_019279795.1 Protopterus annectens
TATATATATATATATATATGAGATCTATACTATTTATCGAACAACTGTTTCACCGAAAGTGAAATGGCCAAGTACACTTTCGCAAAAGTGCTTTTCACCGAAAAAGCATTTTCGTGACAGTGTGCTAAAAAAAAAATAAAGACATGGGGAAATGGCTGTTGCTGAGATTATAGCACAGTGGAGATAAGGGAATATTCCCTTTTTCCCACTGTAGTGCGATCTCGGAGTGAGAATATAAAAGTAGGGGGAGGAGCGGGGGGGGCTTGCCCCCCTGCATAAACATGAGTACTGTGTTTTTTTTTGTGGGTTTTTTTTTTTTAATTTTGTTGTTTTTTCATTTTTTTTGCACACTTTAGTGAAACTGCTTTTTCGGTGAAAAGCACTTACGCTAAAGTGTGTTTGGGATTTCGTGCAATAGTCCTAGAGCCATATATATATATATATATATATATATATATATATATATATATGTGTGTGTGTGTGTATATTGAAACACAACCTTGATGATATGCCACTAAGCAAGGGACTATAAATGAAAACAAATTAAGAACTTTTCTTAAACGCTTTCATTCCTTTAATATCTGCTTGGAACTTCATCAGAAAATCAATTCAGAGAAGAATAAACACATGAAATATTTTGCATAAGTTACGTAACAGTTAGTCAGCCAGTAAACTTCAAATAACAGAACAATCAACAATTAACACAC
Source organism: Protopterus annectens (assembly GCF_019279795.1). Lineage (NCBI taxonomy): Eukaryota > Metazoa > Chordata > Ceratodontiformes > Protopteridae > Protopterus > Protopterus annectens. The sequence goes on from NC_056727.1 coordinate 479,391,877, forward strand.
ACCTACATGTAAAAAAAAACTTTTAAAGATATACCCTTAAAACACAGTATGTAAAATATATTAATGCAAGTCTTGACTACAGATCATGTTAAAACATGTAAACAGTTATACTAAAAATATCTAACATCCCTTCTAAATTAATTCGACCATAAGCAAATTTTTGTATTAACAATTTATTTAAGTCCAGGGAACTTATCAGCTCTAAGAAGGATTTGCCACTTCAATTCCCTTACTTCCAAAACATTATTATAATTATTAGCAAAAGTAGTTTATTTAATCGCTCAACCACAGAAAAATTTAATATTCTAAAATGTAATAATCATCGCTTGTTTGGCTAAAGTTTATTATGGTCTTTATCTTTAATAGTTTTGATGTGTTCACGTATCCTTAACCTAAGTTTCCTAATACTATTGCCTACGTAAAATTGTGGCAATTGCTGCAAATAGCCGCATAAACAATACATGCACTCTGACAGTTGTATCTGTTCCTGGCTTTGAAACTCTTGTTAAAATGCTCAAAGAAAACACTATTTGTATTGCTAATATACCTGCATTGTTTACAGTTAGTGCAGGAAAATGTTCCTACTGTTTTACCCAACAATATCTGTTCCTTGACTAAATTTCTTTCCAAAAGTTGCTTTAAATTACCAGATTTTTTGAAATTGAATTGAGGAACTCATCAAAACCTTAATTAATTCTAAGTTCCCCATAATAATTTTCCAGTTTGCTGAAATTAGGTTTTTAATAACTTGGCTCTCTACACACATAGGTGCTGGGAAAGCACATAGGTTATCACTATAATTTAAACTAATATTTTTTTTCTTGTTTTCATTCTCAGATATCATACCTAACCCTTTTATCAGGATGGGGAGACATTTAGACCAACGACTGTTGACCACTTCCTGACTAATGGTTCAAAGGTTGTCCACTGGGTATCCTCTGTCTACAAACATGTCAGTGAATCATGAAACAAACTTCTACAACCAATATGGTAAATGCTCTGCTCCAAAACTTGCATGTAAGCAATTCAACAGCAAATGGAACCAACACATGGCCAAACATGCACTGTTCATTCAGCAGTAAAAACAACATCAAAAGAAATTAAAACATATCGTAACTTCATATAAAAATAATAAAAATGGTAAACGCTTTCAAAACTCTCCTTTTTGCTTCCTCTGATCAATTTAACATGTGTAAAGCATTTATTTTACACTTAGCTCATTAAAACACACCAATCTAACTGAATTCATTCAAACTTGGCACCAAAATCTAACTAATCACGAAGCACGTATCAAATCATTGCTTTCATTCAGTTTGCAGTAAATGCATAGCAACAAGCATTGTTTACATTTAGTTCATAAAAAATATGAACCTTACCGGTGCCTTCTTGCTTTCAGATGGGTTTGACAGAAATCCTGTCATTAAGACCACTACCTTCCATTGCCTGTAATTTAATAATCCATTCTGATTCATTAATCTCTGTTTTATTCCTTAGGTCCCCTTGTCTCATGGTAATTTTTAAATAAAAATAAAAATTCCAACCACGTAATTAAGACGTTAATAAAACGAAAATGTATTTTGCACAACCACAAAAATCACCATGAAAATTTATTTGCAAAATAAATTTTCATGGTGATTTTTGTTTTATCTGTCTTTTACCTAATTTGTTTAACCATGAACTTAAAGCAGTGTGATTTATTAGTGTCTCTGACATGCTTAGCTAAAGCATTATTTGGTGTTCCAATCCTAATATTATAAACATCTTCATGTACTCTACTGCACAGGTCTCTGTTTTTCTTACATAAAATTTATGGCATATTTGGCAGCATGCTACATACACTATGTGACTGCTACCACAATCTGCCATTAACTTAAAGAAATATCGCTTCCCTGTGTCCGGATGTATAAACATTGCTCCTGTTTGTATAAAACTGCAATAATTGCAGCTTTCATATGACTTGTACTAAACACATGCTCATTATGCTCAACCATCGCTATTTCCGAAGTTTTTTTCGGATAACATAACTTCCTTTTAAGTAATTTACAGTTTTTATATTTAACTTTAGGGTATTCACCTATTATTTTTCTGATGGTTTCATTAGTTAATAGCACCTCCCAATGTTTGTTTTATAATTTCCATAACATTTCTTGAATCAGTAGTAAAATTCAAAATGAGACCAGTACCATAATCTCCTTCTGACTCTCGTACTGAACTAACTGGTTCTGAAAAATATGGTTTAGCTTCAGCACCTCTCATCTTAGATATGTTCTTCAAATTTTCATCTGTCTCCCTTTTACTATATCCCCAACCATTAAATTCTTACAAAAAGAATGAAGTTCCCTGTTAAAATTCTTATATGCCACTTTTAGTCTAGATAACCTAATTCCTTGGCCCTTTATAATATTCTTGAACACATGCCTTCTATGCATACTATTTCTGTGCAAGTATGAATTTTTATGGCATATTTCCTATACATTTCTGTTGATGTCCTGCCCATATCTTTCTTAACTTTTACATCTAAAAAATAAATCTCTTTTGTAGACATCTCTATAGTAAACTTAAGAAAGCTAGTACAACTATTCATATGTCCATAAAGGGCCAGTAATTCTTCATCGTTGTCCCCCCAGACAAAAAAGAGGTCATCAAAAAATCTCCTATAAAACAAAATATTTTTCTTGTAACTTTCATTATTCACTATTGCTTTCTCTTCCCAATCTGCTATAACTGCATTGGTGTAGCTATTTGCACAAGAAGTGCCCATAGCCATGCCATCCTTTTGTAAATAGCAGCATTCATCAAACATAAAAACATTACTTTCCAAAATAGTTTCCATAAAAAGGTATATAAGGTCCACTTTCTTCCTCTCATATTCACCATATTTAACTTAATACCTATATATATATATATATATATATATATATATATATATATATATATGGGTGTAGGTTAGAAGATCGACAGCTGAGATAACCGACAACGCATGAGCGGGCGCCAGATGATCGACACTCGGAAGACCGATGCTACGGATGAAAACTCCGACGCCAGGGATAGTGAGTTGGAAAGAAGGCTGTGTGAGTATGCGGTGGTGACGGACGTTAGGGTGCGACTAAGGTAAGTGTGGATAGTGACAGTCTGTGGGGATAGGGTGGGTTAAGTGAGTTAGGGTTAGGGCGCGGGTTAGGTAAGTGTGCGGTAGTGGTATTTTTTGGGTTAGGGGCGGGTTAAGTGAGTTAGGGTTAGGGCACGTGTTAGGTAAGTGTGCAGTAGTGGCAGTTTTTTGGGTTAGGGGCGGATTAAGTGAGTTAGGGTTAGGGTGCGGGTTATAAATCTCTTTTGGGTTAGACATCTCTATAGTAAACTTAAGAAAGCTAGGGTACAACTATTCATATGTCCATAACGGACCTTAGTAAGGGTTTGGGTTCAGGGTTGTAGACAAAGTGTGAGGTTTCAAAGTGTCCTATAAAACAAAATTTTGGTGTGCTTGTGTTCTGTGTGGTTTTGGATAAGGGATGTGTTTTGTTAGTTGATTGTTGTTATTGTGGTGTGTGCAGTGTGTGGGGTTTCGTGTTTATGGACCATGTTACTTGTTTGTCGGGCATTCATCAAACATAAAAACATTACTTTCCAAAATGGTTTCCATAATGTGGTATATGTCCACTTTCTTGTCGGTGAGAGTGGCTGTTGATCTTATGACCTAGAACCATATATATATATATATATATATATATATATATATATATATATATAGATGTGTGTGTGTGTGTGTGTGTGTGTGTGTGTGTGTGTGTGTGTGTGTGTGTGTGTGTGTGTGTGAGTGTATGTGTCGTGGACATCTCTGAAAAGGTCACTAAGACAATGGATGAAAGGAAAATGGTGCATACTGCCTAACTAGATCTGGCTAAAGCATTTGATACAATATCACTTGGGTATTGTCAACAAACTTACAGAACTAGTTCAAACCCCTTTATAACATGCTGAATATCTAGCTGTCTCACTGATAGGACGCAGGAGTTTAGAATTGGTGAGGCCACCTCCAAAAAGAGGGCGGTCACCAGTGGAGTCCCCAGGGCTATGTGCTATTCCCACTTCTCTCTGGCATCTACTTATGAGATGTCAAAGCCAATGTCAAAGGCCATTGGCTAACCAAGTTCGCAGATTACTGCAAACTGGGCACAGTCATTGAATCCCCCCCAAGATGAGAACACCCTTCAGGAGGTCTAATATAAACAAATGTTTGGTGCCAAATCCATGGCTTAAAATTCAGTACAAAGAAATGCATTGTAGTACCTTTTGGGAAGTCAGCCACCCTGTGTAACTACTTCATCAATAAAACATCCTAAAAGTTGATTCACTAGTCAGGGATCTAGAACTCATATAAATAGTAACCTAGCCTCCGACCAAAATGTGTCCAAAGTAGTAAGAAAATCCTTCTATGTTGCTCAACTTATAAGCTAGGATATGACATCTAGATCCAGAAAGATCATCATACCACTGTACTCAGCCCTCATCAGACCCATTGTAGAGTATAATGCCCCCTTCAGTATGTATCTGACCAAAACATGCAGCAACTGGAACATCCACAAAGGTTCTTTACAAAAATAATACAGGGAGTAAACACAATGCCCTATGCTGATTGCCTCAAAGCCTGTCTCTTTACTCATTAATAAACATACTTCTTATATGTGATCATTGCCTGGCATATAAAGCATTCCTGGACCCTCTTTTGATCAACCTTTTGCACTTCGGCAGAATAAACAGCATCTGAACTACTAGACTAACCAAAATAATTTTTACTTGTGACAGCTATTTTAAGGGCAAAAGCACTCATCCATTTGTTTTTCAGTAAAGAAGTTTTGATTACTAAACAAGTTACAAATGCTTTATTACTCTGAAGTTTCATCTGAGCTTGTCTACAGTGCATGTTTCTTTCTTCTTTTTTCCTGATTTTTAAGGATTTTCAGCCAACAGCTTTGTTTCTCAGAAGTACCAGTTTTCCCAGTGGTCTATTGTTTTTTCTTATAGTAAGGAGACATCTAACTCCCCTTCCCCCAAGGCTGGAAAATTATATGTATATATATATATATATATATAGAGAGAGAGAGAGAGAGAGGGATACATACAGATACTCATGTATGTATGTATATGTATATATATATATATATATATATATATATATATATATATATATATATATATATATATAGGTTTACTATCATAAAATCGAAAATAATAAAAAAAGTGTATTATTTTTCAAATTTTAACATCGAAAATGAAAGTATTCGATTAACATTATGGCCGTAAAGCAGGGTGAAATGTCGAAAATATCAAATCGTGACATTTCCATTCGATTTGCGGCAAAACACCGAAAATAAGTGATCCCTGTTTAAATGACAGTTCCCTTGTATATATTCATAGTATTTCCACAGCAAACACATTCCCTGTGCTAAAATAGCGATTTCCATGAAGATGAATTGCTCTATAATACTGACTACAAAGTCCATATCCCAATAAACCAAGTGCAATGAAAGTTTCCAAAAGTGTCCTATAATGCCATAGAAATATTAAACACATGGAAGGGTATAGCAGAGATATCAGAATGAACAATGGTGTGCCATTAATTGTACAAATCCTAATGGTGTCATTTCATCCCGTTTAGCAAGTAGACGTTGTATCATATTTTCTTTAACACACAGCCTACATTTCTTTGGAGATGCAGGCACACAACACAGAAACTTCTGTTTAACATCCTCCAAATGGTTTTGCTCTAAACTAATATCATGCAACACATCAGTGATGTAAAGTTTCTTTTTACCTAAGAGAGACCTCAGCCTACGGTGCCATCCTTCCACTGTGTTCTGACTCCTAGGGTAGCCCATGGTACATGTTTCAGACTGATTCCAAAAAGGGACATCAAATAGTGGCAGTTGTCTCTCTGATGTGGAACCCCTCATGCCATAATGTCGTGGCTTCCCTAAAATGTAGTTATTTTTAAAGAACTCACATAAAGGAGTACCCCTTTCCCTCAATGCCTCCTCAATCGAACTGAAAGTGTCCATAATATGTTCTGTGCGTATAAAAGCAAGTGAAGGAACCTGTTTACATAACAGTGCAAATTGTGTATCTGTACCATATACCTGTGTCAGGTTAAGCTTCAGGATCTGCCTCCATACAATTTGGCACAAATGAAACCGACATCCCTTTGCTGTACTGTTAGGTAGATGATTAATAATGCTATTCACTGCCCCCTTTTCAAAGTCACTGAGTACCATCCTTGGCTGGAAAGTAAGATGGAAGTCCCCACATAAATCCATTAATTTGTCCCAGAATTGATCATAGCACTACTCGCATTTGGACGGTAGGATGGCATACACTACAGGTACTACCTTGCTGTTGCTAGGACCATCCAAGCTACAATGAACAGAGTATATTTGTTTACACTCCCTGGTGCTAATAGAAAATGTACCATCTACAAGGATGTATTCTGAAATGCAGAGCAGGCCTAGATTACTCTCTGTAGTGAGAATGACAACATCATAGTTATGACTCTGGAGTGCACTGTGTTTAATGATGAAGTGTCCCTGCTTCAATGGTATCATCTCCGGCCTTAAATCTTTCAGACTTGCTAACTGTAATCTGGGATTCGTGCTGTTCCTACGCCTTAACCTACCCTGCTTCAGCGCATCTGTATTAGTCATGGTGGTTACTACATCAGTGGACGTGGTTGCCAGCACCTCAGACACAATTCTGCAGGGATCCTCAAGAGTCTGTTCAGCATGCCTTTTAATTGCTGCACGTACCCTACTCTGCTCTACCCTGACCACATCTGGTGCGTGAAAATGACCAATGCTTTTAAGTAGCCTCTCCTCATCAGCACACTTCTGTGTTATACAACGGCCTTTACATCTCTGTCTTGCCTTCTGAGTGCAACACCAGTAATTCTTCTCAGGGTTACTCTTTTCAAGGTAGTACTGATAACCATCAATACAAAGAATTGGGCGACCTTTTTGGGATGTAATAGTGCCATATAATGAGCCAATAACACCAGGATAACTCACGGTCGGTCTGACATAGTACCTGAGTTCACCTACAAATCAACAACAGTAACTATATTACTACAAATGAATGGTATTACCGCTATGTAATACAGGCCTGTAGCATGTCTATGCACTCAATACACATTTAACCTTTCCAAATACTATTGATACAAATATACAAATAGACACCTGAGCCAATACATTTATCCTGCAAACTAAAGCCTGTCGGTATTCACTACATACAATACTATTCAGCTATAATGTATAACTACACAGTTACACATCAAGCTATATTCTTTTCAATTGTACATTTTAAAACTTAATAAGTATAAATGACTACTATAATCAATGATTCATTCAAGTAATGAGATAATGCTTATACCCAAAGGAAGTGTCTTAATACTATGCAATTAACCTTACACATGACTATCCACACTGGTATTACAGCACTTTGTCATATATTGACATGTATGTCCTGAAAATGTCAAGTACTGACTGCAATACACAACTCAGAACATTATTACAATGTATGTAGAATTGGTAAAAACATTACAGCAAGATGCTTTTCCATTTTTTAGCTATCTAATATGTACTTGTATATGTTATGTTGCAATGATCGCGTAACACTTATAGCGATATTTATGCATATATAATATTGTCCAAAATTAGCTATACTGGCATTATATGATATACCTTTTAAACATATAATGTTATTTATATTACACTATTACACTACATACTCACATAACATGTTTACTCACCAGTCCACACTTGCAATGTAAAATCCTTAGTATTGAAGATTATGGATACTTTTCTGTAATTAAATCCACCTCTGCAGCGATATAATCCATTTAAATGACACTCCGCACTGTCGGTAACTCTTTAATCGCATCGTCTTATACTTCCACACTCTTTCTATGAATTATTACCTGCACTAACAGATCTTCATCGCAACATCATTGTCGTCATCAGTGGACGTCGTATTCATATATGCGACGTTCAGTAGTTCGAAAGGAGCTCCATGGCGGCTTTTATTTTCCTATCTTTTTGGCATGCAGGATTATTTGTTTTCGACATTAATACTGACGATCGATGGACTGGCAGGTATGTGAATGTCGACTACATGATAGTAAACCATGTATATATATATATATATATATATATATATATATATATATATATATATATAAGTATTTACATATGTATATATGAATGTGTGTGTGTGTGTGTGTGTGTGTGTGTGTATATATATATATATATATATATATATATATATATATATATATATATATATATATATATATATATATATATATATATATATATATGTGTGTGTGTGTGTGTGTGTATATGGGGGTAATTCAATTAACCCTACATGGAATGATTCTCTGTGTAGGAATAGTGTTGTGGCTCAAACACAGAATATGCCCACTGAGCGATCCAGGAAACAGGGCTGGGGGCCTGCCCGAGTGTGGGGATACTGTGCGAACATGCAGGTGTCTGCAGAATGCAAATCACCTCATCTACTGGTGAAAACCATGCAAATGAGGTGATTTTGTGATCCAGGAAGCAGAAAGGTGCCGTGTCTGCAGGAAAAATGTCCGCGGTTAGTAACCGTGTACCAGACCATAAAATTAAAACGGGCTGTAGCAGCACAAAAAAAAGCTTGTATGCATTTCAGAAGCCATGCAAATGGCCAAATCTATGGCCACTGAGACTAAAAAGTAATGCAACATATCAAAATTAATCTTTTTTTAAAACATATGCCAAGTTTAAGCAGCACACAGCAATGCACAAACATGCTATTTTTGCAACAAAAAATGTGTAAAATATGAAATTTAAGGTAGGAAAAGTAATTGCATTATAGTGCACAGCATACAGAGTCATACAATGGCAGATTATAGTGGTAGATAAGGAGATAGGGCTTGGTGTAGTGCCGTATCTAGGGTATATGCAATTAGGTGTATGTAAATGAGCCAGGTTTATTGAATAGCAAAAAGGGCCACTGTGTTCTGTAGGTACTAACTGTAGTAGGGCAAGAACTATGTTGGTGCTGACAGAACAGACAGCTAACATCAAAAGGGGGTGTGTCACACCATCTTTAAGCAGATTGGAGCTGTTTGCACTCAACTAAGCACAGCTAAGCAAGGGGGTCTGTCTGAGGCTGCTAAGCTGTCCTTAGCCCCGAGGAGTGTGTTTTAGCTGCTTAAGGAAAAGCTAAGCATGACCATGTACAGGGGAGGGCCCTTTCTGCTCAGTAATGTTTACACTAGCTCCACGGGTTTGCACGGAGCACCTTGGCATTTAGCAGTGGAAGAAATTAAAAATAAAATGGGGGGAATAGCTTGGGAAAGCCAATCAAGCATAAATGACTGATAAGCCCTGTTCCACTGACACTGGCCCATTCAAACCCCTCAATAATATAGCTGGCAGGTGGAATGTATCATAGTCAGCCAATCACACAGGCTGCATCTACAGCCCACCAGTATAAAGTATGCACACACCCTTCAATCTGATTTTTCCCACATACTCTGCACCAGTGGAATACACACTTGGGAATTTTAATAGACACAATGATAGGGGCTGCTGCTGCTCTGCTGCATCTGTATGGACTACAGGCTGAGGTCAGTGATGATGGTGATGCTGACAATAGGCCCAGACTGAGGAGGAGAAGAGTGTTCAGGCCCAGGGTAACCTTTCATGGGCTACATGCTTGGAGATAGTAGAGCACTACAGGGTGGACAGGTACATAGTACAGCAACTCACTGAGCTCTGCTGCCCTCACCTCAGACCCAGAGCCAACAGAGAGGAACGCATCCCAGTGAAAACAAAGGTATATGTAACCTTTAGAAACTAGCTACAGGTACTTTCCAAAGACCTACTGGGGACATCGTGGGGGGTCTCACAGGCATCTGCATCCAGGGTACCCCACCAGTTCCCAGATGTCATGCTAACACATGCCAGTAAGCACATTTATTTCCTCAACACCCCTGAGGAGAGGACCGGCACACTACCCATGAAAGCACCACCCAGTGAGGAGGGTAGAGTCTATGTCAACCGCAAGAGGTATCACTCCATCAACTGCCAGGTCATGAGCAATGCCCATGGCATTATCATCAATGTGTGTGCTGGCAGCCCTGACAGTTATCACGACTCCCACATCTGGCATGCATCACAGCTGTACCAGGCATTTGCCAGGGGGGACATCCTGTACGGCCATCTAGTAGGGGATGCTGGTTACACACTGGAACTGTGGATGATGACACCCATCAGAAATGTACACACACCAACTGAAGAACACCATAATGAGGCACACACACAAACTAAGAACATTGTAAAGGATGTGTTTTGGCTGCTCAAGTCACGGTTCCACTGCCTTGACATATCTGGTGGAGCCCTGCAGTATCATCCAGCCACATGTGCACACATGTTCATAGTATCTGCCATGCTACATAATATGATCCTGTGGAAACAGCTGTGGTAGGAATATCACAGGGAAGGGACACACAGCCCCCCACTATTGCCAAGGTCCCCACAGGCACAGGGGACTCGCAGGAGGAACCCCTTGAGCCTGTCCCTGTAGGCAGATGTAGGTGTACTCAGTACACCCTGGCCTTGGCAAAGAGGCAATGTGTAGCACATACACTGACAACCTAGGGACGCAGGGACTGACATCTCACTCCAGCTCACATACACACAGTAAAAAGGATGCAAGCCACATCACATTACCTGTACCTCACCATGTATAAGCTGTGTACTGCATGCATCCAACAGAGTCAGCCCTGAAGCACTGTCCTCTCAACTGCTGCAGGCACAAGGTAAGTCACTCTTCTTAACAACAAATAAATGGGGTAGTAGACTGCGGTAGCATATGTATGGTTTTGCTGCATGCATGCAAGGGAATGGAGTGGGCTACAGGGATAGCAGTAGACAATGGATAGCTATGTGGGACAATAGGAACTCTCTTCCAAATACTGGCTACCCCAGAATATGCAGTAGTCCCAAGCCAGCAAAATCCACTGCACTATGTGAAGGACTTACAAACAGAGGGGTCATAGAATAGATGCATGGATGTCAATGTTGGAGTCCTATACACACCTCTCAACCTCTTAAAGCAAGAAATCTGTACAAAGCTATAAAGAAATGTGGGGCAAAGGCCCCAAAACAAGGACAAATGTTAAATATTGCTCTTACTTATCTTACTTATTGCTTATGGGCTCAAGCTTAATGCCAAGAATTGTATAGTTATCCCCTTTGGGAAAAAACATGTACCCATGAATTACCACATAGGTGGCAGTACACTAAACACTGAAAGTTTGATGAGAGACTTAAGAGACACAGGTGGATAGTGGTCTCACCTTCGATAACCACATCGTCACAACAGTCAGGAAATCCTTCTATGTGGCACACTTCATCACTAAGGGCTTTTCATCCAGAAAAATGGAGGTCATTGTCCCACTGTACTCATCCCTCATTAGACCCATTATATACAATGCCCCATTTGGTATGTACCTCACAAGACATCTGCAACAGCTGGAAAGGCCACAAAAATACCTCGCTAAAAGAATCACAGGCCTAAAGCAGATGCCCTAAGCTAACCATCTAAAAAAACTCCAGCTATACTCTGTGGCATATTGTCTACTTAGAGGCGATCCCTGCTTAACATACAAGACCATGTCAAACCCTGAGCTGTTGGACATGCTCCACTTAAAGAAATCCCAATCCCTCAGAGCCACACACTCCAGGGATCTAAACCTTCTCATCACAATAAACAAAACATGCTGGAGGGATAGGTTCCTGACCCAGAGACTTCCCATACTCTGGAATAGACTGCCCATACATGTCAAGCAGAGCGCCTCCTTGACCCTCTTCAAAAGGAACCTTGATGATTGGATGGGAGATAGGAAATTCACCCAGAGGATCACGTCAGTCACCCTGCTAGACAGACACATTGTGGGAAGAAATATCCAGGGAATTGTTATGGCTAGGCTTGTATAGGCCCTAGGGCCAATAGCCTAGTACCAACCTATGAACCTATTACAAACATAGAAAGTTGATAGAACTCAAATGTCTGCCATTACTTTCTAACTTCAGTCTTTAATGATTTGCCAGTAATTTTCCAGACAACTACAATGTTATGAAAAATGGACCCAAAAAGTGAGGCAAACATCTGGACAGTTGGCGAAAATCTGTACAGTTCAGAGGTATGGTCCCCTACCCCCAACACACCCGTGCTTCCATAGAACTGCAGTAACAGTTATGTTTGTAAGGTAATTGCAGCAGACCACACATTCCCAGGGCTGTCCCAATCAACTTGCCAACATGTTCCATTTCCACAATATGCAGGGGTCAATGTGCTAGGTATGTGTGTGGTTAATAGTATTAGGAAGTACACAGTACTGACTGGTGGCTGTTGTGGCTCACTGGGCTACATACATTACTGTGGGTGATAGGGTTCATGGTTCAAGACTGGCTGTGCCTACTATTTTGCATGCTGGCTACACCTACGGTAGGAGTTCTACAGGCTGTCTAGATGTCAATATTTGTTACTTCAGGAAAGCTGGACAATGGAGGGACAGTGGGCCACAGATATGGACAATACACAGCTCTGAGTAACCTAGATGGTGCCTACTAGAACAGCCGGTTGTGACAAGTCAGTGTAGTACCAGGATACAAAGGCTGCCACGCAACTATGTCAGTACTAACAGCAAGTCAGTGGGCACCATCCATACCCCACGAATGTCAGGTTTTCTCAGAATATCCACACGTATGCCTCATATATCTGTTCTGTTTGTCATAACATTGCATTTGTCTGGCAAACTATTAGCTAAAAAATACAGGCTGATGTGAAAACATCAATGACAGATGGTTGAGATGCAAACTGCATACCCATAAGAAAATGCAAGCTAATACAAAAGCAGTCTACCAACTGTCTACGTTTGCAAGAGCAATATTAAGCTGCTGTCCCCATGTCTGGGCCTGTGTCCGACTGTGATATATGGCCCTGTCAAGATGTCTGCCTGTAAGAGTTAGACAGGTATGGCCAAAATGTAGCCTTAGAAGAACAGTGCAACACAAACTATCTGAGCACCAGAGCAGATGTATGGGGCATAATGCTGGCCAACCTGCTAAAAAGGTACACTCAGAGGTGTGTAGTCTGCAACCTTGTGTATGATGTTATGACTTCTACTCCAGTCACACTATAACTACAACTACATAAGAGCAGCAACTGTGGACAAAGCTTGTGATTATAGCAGAGCAGGACAAAGGGCCACATATAAGGGGAAGGAGGAACCACTGGCCACACAAACGTAGAATGTGTAGACTACAACATGTCGTCCAGTAGCATGGGTTCCCTCCAGTGTATGCAGTCAGCAGACAGATGTCTGTCAGTGGTTCCTCACATTAATCTCTACTGATCTGCCACTGACAGACCAGGACATTACAGTGCTGTGCAAAATGTACCTCACATATTATGCAAAACTCTGCTCAGTACAATACAGTCTGTACCCACCTTAGATATGACTCAGTTAGTAAGAATAGCACACAGCCAGGAGATCCTCAGCCAGTCTATCAGTGATGTGCTGGACTGTTTACAGAGGCTCATCAGCTAATCAGCTAATCAGCTGTAGCACGCAAACTCCTGGACCGGAGTACAAGTAGGTCTGGACTGGAGTCCAACTCTTACTATTGATGGTCATACTAGGCATGCTCCTACACTTCGCTTCTGTCAGCCCATGTCTGAACCCACATCTGACTACAGAACTGGGATGTACATATATTCCTTCTGCATACAGACAGCTATGTACACCTTAACTGTCTATCCCCACCCTCATCAGACATGTTTACCTCCTTCTATCCATATGTGGTACATATAAGATTTATCTGGATCAGTTGACTGTGATATACATACAGAGATATAGGTAACATATACAAATATATCAGTTACAGAGAGGCAGAAATGGGGGGGAGACAGACAGAGACCCTGAAAGGCATACAGTGATATACTGCAACAGCCACACTTACACCAATTTGAACCAGTGGCATGTGCAAATACTATGGTGAGGCTCACTGTGTAATAGTGGGTAGGGAGGGGTTGTAATCTCATATCAGTTGCTGTGTGTGTGTGTGTGTGTGTGTGTGTGTGTGTGTGTGTGTGTGTGTGTGTGTGTGTGTGTGTGTGTGTTTCTGCATCTATTACACATATAGCAGAATGCACACACCCAAAAGGCCTATGTCTGTGTAATGGCCACCCATATTTTGGCCCTGTGACTACTGTCCTCCACAACAGTGGTCTCCCTATCAGCAGCTACTGATGTCATCCACCCCAACAGCACTGCCAGACATTCTCTACATGTGTAATTGCTGTGGCACATGCGATAAGTACATATTGCTATAGTATAGACAGATAGGTAGTGGTTCAATTCCCAACAACGCCCACTGAGTGTCTGTGTGTGTGTGTGTGTGTGTGTGTGTGTGTGTGTGTGTGTGTGTGTGTGTGTGTGTGTGTGTGTGTGTGTGTGTGTGTGTGTGTGTGTGTATATATGTGTGTGTGTGTGTGTATATGTAAGTATATTCCCTTGTGGCTTTGTGTGTTTCCTACCTATGTGTGTGCAATGCCAATACATTCCGAGGCCTGTTCCACCATGTTAACCCCCCATTACCCTACTTTACAGGGCCAGCCGATGTCATCCACCTTTGATACAGCATTGGACACTTTTCAGGCATATAAGCTCACACAATAAGTATGTAACAATAGAGTACATATAACAAGATAGGTGGGGTTCTAATATCAAGACTGCCAACTGTGTGTGTGAATCATATCCATTGTGGGTGGGTGAGTGGGTGTGTTGGTTGGCTATACCATTTTGAGGCCTGCTCTGCCCAGCTGACTCCCTCATTGCACTATTTGGCAGGGCCTGTTGATGTCATCCACCTTACATATAGCACTGGACACTCTGTAGGCATATAAGCTCTGTGGCACAAGTGATAAATATGTAGCACTAAAGTACATACAAATAGATAGGTAGGGGTTCTAATCTCAATACTGCCAACTGTGTGGGTGAGTATGTGTGTGTGTTTGTGGGGGGGGGTTGGTTATACCATTTTGAGGTCTGTTCCACCCTGCTGACTCTCCCCATTGCATTAATTTGCAGGGCATGTTGATGTCATCCACCTTACATACAGCACTGGAGATGATGCAGGCATATTAGCTCCATGGTGCATGTGATAAATATGTAGCACTATAGTGCGCACAGCTAGATATGTAGGGGTTCTAATCTCAAGACTGCAAACTGTGTGTGTGTGTGTGTGTGTGTGTGTGTGTGTGTGTGTGTGTGTGTGTGTGTGTGTGTGTGTGTGTGTGCGTGCATGTAAGATACCATTTTGAGGTCTGTTCCGCCCTGCTAACTCCCACCATTGCATTAACTTACAGGCTCTGTTGATGTCATCCACTTTAGATGCACTGTTTGACACTCTGCAGGCCATACCTCTCAACTGTGTACAGTTTTGCAGAATGCCCAGATAATTGCCTCATATATTTTGTCTGTGTCATAAAATTATGGTTTCCTGGCAAATCACTGGCAAAACATTACAAGCTGAAGTCAGAAAAGAATGACAGACACAGAGTGTCAGACATCATACCCTTCACAAAAGTAATGGCAATATGAAACCTGTCACGCTATCAGTTATCTAAGTTTGTAAGAGCAATATGTAAAAACTGTCCCTATTTTGGGCCTGTATCCTCCCATTACTGAATGCTTTGTCCACATGTATTGTTCTAACAGGTTGAAAGGTATGCCCTAGGCATATAAGCTCAGTGGCATATGCAATAAAGACATAGCACTATACTACATACAACTAGATAGGTAGGAGTTGTTATCTCAATACTGGAATCTGTGTGAGTGTATGTGTCTGTGGATGCATATTCTCTGTAGCAGTGTGGCTGTCTTGCCTGTGTGTGTGTGCAATGCTTATACCATTTTATGTGCCTGTGCCACCCTGTTAACTCCACCATCATCAACCTATTCATGGCCTACAGAAGTCATGGACCTTAGATGCAGAGTTACACATTTTCAAGCACAACAGCACTGTGATGCATGCAATACATACGGTGGGCTATACTGTACATAACTAGATACAAAGGCTTTAAAATTCTAAAACCGACAACTCACTCTGCATGACTGTTGGAATGCATATACCCCTGCAGCAGTGTGTGTGTGTGTGTGTGTGTGTGTGTGTGTGTGTGTGTGTGTGTGTGTGTGTGTGTGTGTGTGTGTGTGTGTGTGTGTGTGTGCGTGTGTGTGTGTGTCTGTTTGTCTGTGCGTGTGTGTGTGTGTACGTATATACATCCCCGTGCAGCAGTTTGCCTGTGTTAGGGCCACAAACATACCTCTTAACCCCTTACAGAAAGACAGCCGGAGAAAGCCATACAGAAAGGTGGGACAAAGTCCAACTATTAGGGTCAATCTTTAAATATTGCTCTGATAGACAAAGAGGGTAGATAGCATAACAGGCTGTGCATCTGCATGCATTTTCTGAAGGGTATAAAGTCTGACAGGAAAATATCTGTCATTATGGTGTAATGTCAGTTTTTAATGATTTCACACTACTTTGCCAGGAAACCACAATGTAATGGCAAATGAAACAAAAATATGTGGCAAACATCAGGACATTCTGAAAACATCTGTAGAGGTGAGAGTTATGGCCACCACCTGCCCCACCCTGCAGGTTGCAGTCCATGTTTAGCCAGGTGTGACCTGTGACAATGAGACAAACAATACAGAAGTTCCCAGAATGTAGGACAACAAACATTTTCTAAGGATGTGTACTACTTGCATAAAGCAGTTATTTCACATCAGAAGTACCTTAGTGGTCTGAGAAATTCCATAACCTATGGTAATGTGACACAAAGAAGCTGTCATATTGGCAAACCAAGGGAAGTCCTGTCTGTTGCACTTACCATGGGTTATGGTATTTCTTGCCAAGTGTCACGATACTACAAGATGTGTCCCACATTCCACATCGGATAAGGTGGCAACCCTACTCTGCATTGCCTATGTGTGTGCAATATGTAGACATGTGTACGCCCTGTGAGTAGCTTCTACCCACAATGACCCACATATATGAAGTCATGAATGCTAACTGCCACCTCCCACATATGTAGGTACTGCATAAAGCTGTGGCAACTGTAAGCAGTCTGCTGTCTGTCATTGACCCACAAAATGATGTTAACACATTGCAATGGGGACATACAGCAGGTATGGGATGGTGGCCATATCCTGGCCTCCAGCTGAATGTAAAAAACAGTACCATCATACCATATGGCTAGGACATGGAACCACTTTCCCACAACAACAGCAACCCCATAACCACACACAAACTGCATTGACAGACCTGGCTACTCAGGTTGATAGCACTGTTGCATTCAGACGTCAAGTAGTGGCAGTGATCAGAAAAGGCTTGGGCATGGTTCACCACATAGGTAAAGGGACTGCATCTAGACAAAAGGTGGACATTACCTCTGTATAGTCCTCAGCCAGTACAACAATACATTAGCCACACGGCCGGTCTGGTATGTACTTATGCAGACATCTGCACCAAATGGAAAGGCTATGTTAACAACCACAAAGGTTCCATGCAGACAGCCTTGAATCAGTACTGGCCCACTCAATATCAGACAGGTTGTCCACAGGTGGGCTGTGGCATGCCTAGATGGCAATGTTGTGTTCAGCCCTTCAACAGCTGCCCCATATATGTCAGTATGTGCATTACCAGCATGACAGGCTTAAATCACATATGAGACAGTAAAACAACCAGCTGAAGAGATAGGTTCGTCTCCCAGAGGCTGCCCTGTCTCAGGAATGCACTCCCCAAACATGTCAAACAGAGTACCATGCAGACTCTCATCAACTACATCAAGGTTGAGTGTATGGGGAAAACAAGCAACTGTTCCAGGGTTCCAAAGTGTGTCCAGCAATGCCAGGGGCAACAGGTGCTGATTGATGATTCTGTTGGGGATAAAGTACTGTCTAGGCTTGCCAGGGACCCAGGGCCAGTACTTTAGTAACCTTCTCTGTACCTATGAACCTGTGATCCTATGGAACTCCCAGATGACATGTATCAAGAGTAGCATGCTGTGTTATGGGGTATACATGCAAGGTTATGCTGTCTGCCCCCATTGTCCCTCACACACTGCTCCATGCATACACACCTAGGTAAACATGCACATACATAGCCATACCTGGGCAATGAAAAGGTGTCTGCATTGTTACTCCACCATCCTGAGCTCCCGTAATGGCAGCAGCTCACCATGACTTACACACACAGACACCTGGAACGGAAACAGAATAAAGTCTGTGAGACAACAGTCAGTCAGCAGTACTAACAGCAATAAAGCATCATGGCACAAAGGTACATACACTTTGATGTGTATGCATGATAATTGCCAGCAGACAACACCTTACAGGGCATAACACTACTATACTACAAACTGCCATTACCTGTACTATATTCACCCTGTGCATCAGACACATATTAGCATGTCCCTGCATCAATGGTATGGATAACAGGGATGTGGCACAGGTATCATCACATGCACAAAGTGTGGTGTTGTGTTGCCAAAGGCCTAGGCTGTGCCATACAGTTGACATCATGTCTGTGTGTCTGGAGGGGTGCTGGTCAGCTGGGCCTTAAAGAGAAGCTGTGTGCATTTGTTAGTGACCTGCATGGGACAGTGATGTGTGAGTGTGTGCATGCACACAGTCAAGCCATGTGCTAGCCCTACATGAGGGTATGTTGGACAGCTGTGGACCATGTATGGCAGAATGTACAGTTCACCATCTCCAGCCATAAACAGGGGAACTAGTTCTGGCAGGAGTGGCACTGGCAACACCATGCCCAAGGCCAAATGCAATACTACTTCCTGACAGTTCCCAGTGTCTGTTGGGTCTGTGTCCCTCACAGAACTACCCAGGACCACATGCATATGGCCTGCCACGTTATGGTGTGGATAGCACCCTCCCTTCAGTAGTGTTGGTGGTACTGCCACTATGGGAGTGTGACTGTGCATGACCATGTGGGCTCTCAGTTGATGTTGTTGCTGACCTACATCTACATGTCCAATGCCTTACTCCCACCACATATTCAAGCACAGACATTGCACAGTTAAGGACTGACAATGTCTCACCCCATCATCTATCCACGGCATCAGTGAAATGACATAAGGCATCATCAATGCCTTGGAGGGAGTCATGCATGCCAGGCAGTGTGGCATCTCTAACTCTGAGCATCCGTCTGGTGTACTGTTCACAACATGCCTATGCCTCCATGATGGACGGAAACATGCATCAAGTGACTTGTGCTGTGACACCTCTGACAGGAGCTGGATGGGCAGCAGTTCTCCTTCGAGCAACCCTGTCAATCTGCCTGTGTGGGACCTCGCCAGCTCTCTGACTATGATTAATATCTACAGTCACAGATGCCATAGTCCCCACACTCCCTGTTTGATGCCACCACTCTCTGACTGTCCAATATCTGTGGCTACTGGGGAATGGGTATGTGTGGACATATTGACCATGTGCAGGGACATTGGAGTGCTAGTGGAATGTCAACCAATGAGACAGATTCAGCCTCCCAACAACTTCACCTGTGCCTCACAATGGCCACCATCATCATCAGTGTCCAATGAGACATTGACATCATGTTGTGAGGGGGACACACTCTAACCCCCATGGTCATCTGTGAGGGAAAGACAACATGACTACATGAATTCCTGCACTATAATGTTTGCTGATCCACACACACACGCACACACGCACACACACTCACACACGCACACACACACACACACACACACACACACACACACACACACACACACACGAGGTGCTACAAAGGCATTATACAGACCACACCTTCTGACTGATGCCTTGCACAACACACAATCAGACCACAACAGACACACTCTGGACAGGCCCTCAACAACATGCAGTGCAGTTATGTCCAGTTAATGTTGCTAGTACTATACTCCTGTGAGATACATGATAAGTTGGAGTATGTTATGGACATTCACCTAACACACAGCGCACCCATTTACAAAACAGTAAGGCACCCCTGTATAGCAGAGTGGTTACACCTATACAAAACTACATGCTAATATGTAACAGCTCCTGCAAATAGGCTATTGTGATTACTAGTGTGATGCACTGCAATGAACCCCATCACAAGTGAACATGCACGTACTGCAATATGGCTAAGCTTAACAGTCATGTGCATGGTAAACTGGTTAGCCCTTAACATGCCTAGGGTATAGGTGAGCCATAACATGACAGTTCCACACTCACTGGCTACAGGTTGATGTTCTCCAGCCATGCCAGAAGTACCTATGGATATGTGGGGGAGAAGAACTGTCAGCACACACACATATGGCATTGGTGCAGGATAATATGTACATTTATCAACATGTACAGTACAAGCTGTGATACTACCCAAATTGCTGACATTCACAATATGTGTGCACATGTGTGCATTACAAAACCCCACCTACAAATGCAGACTGACCTAACATATGCATACAGGTATGCAGAGGCTGCCACTATGAATGCTACAGTATTAACGTGATGACTACTGGAGGCTTACCTGGATGCTCCTCGGCTGTGGAATCTGTGCCACCCACCTCCACAACATATGTACTGATGGTTTCCTGTGAGCTGGTGGCTGAACCCAGGTTTGCCAGGAACTCCTCTGTGGCTGAGAGTGGTTGTAGCAAGCCCTCCCCCTGTGCCAGCATGGTCCTTGGTCACAGCTGCAGCTCTATGCCATGCATGGTGTATGAGATAAGTAGCACTTGTTGGACCTGTTTGCAGCTTCTGTCTCGGCGGCCCACATCATTCACTGTCACTACCAGGTCTGCCCACAGTGCAGTACATTGTTGCTGGTTATGGTGACTCCTTGGCAATTGCATCCAGTGATGGAGTCTTAGGGCACCAATAATTGCAGCAGTCTCAGCTCCTGAGAAAAGTGGGTTGTGACATCTATACAACCCATCTGAAAGACATGAACAGGGGAACACATCACAGGACTGCATACATTGCTAATCATTATGTACAGACCCTGCACATCCACTTTTGCCAGCACTATCCATCACTAACCCCCACATCATACCCCCTGCCATCTATCAACACAGTATGTCTGTGTGTGTCAGCAACATAGTGGCAATACAGCATGCATTGCCCCCCCAATCCTAATGTTTCATGCTACTTGCTGGATATGCTATGAGGTGTTGCAATGCATGTACCTGTTGCATCTATTACTTCTTGCTCATAGCCTGTCTACATGGCCTGCTGTGGTGTCACCCTCCTACTGAATTAGTAATCACCTGGTCTGCAGACCCACCCCTCAGGTCTCCCTGGCCTTCCTCCCTCAGATTCTGGACTACATGGCTGGGCAATGTATTACAGTTTCCCCAGCCAGTGTGGTTGATATGGGTGTCCTGGTACTGTATAGCACCTGTCTCATGTACACAGATGGACAGCCATCTACAAACACTACCAAGGAACACACTGTGTGAGAAATGCAATGACAGTAGTAACCTGCAGTCCATGCTCTCTCCCTGTCAAGACTGGATATCTGTCCCCAAACAGGTTGTCAGCACAATCAGTACACCTCACACACCACCCACACCTACACAACACACACAAACATCTGCAGTGGTCGTCAATATACACATTCACAAACAAAGGGGATCTCCAAGGCAAAGCCACACATGAACACCACAGTCGTACACAGCACATACTACACATGGCCCCACATCTGTGTCTCACAGCCACTCAGGCGTCAGCCCATGTCAAACATGCTACACATAGGGGACTCCAATGGAGACACACTGGTGTGCCTCTGACCTGACTGTGTATGTGGATGATCAAAGTTACTTGTGTGTCATGTGACAGACTCCACCATACTGCATACACACTGGTGTCTTTCTCCAACAGGTACTGTCATGGGTCTGTCTCAGTACATGTTGGTGTGCCTGACCTGACATGTACATCCCTGGACTATATGCAGTGAGACATGAGTGAGTACACTGGTTATGTGCCGCAGGCAGGTATGTCCCTAGCCTTATGTAGCATTATGCTGTCACCCAGATCTATGCCACAATACAATCAGGGAATGATTGCCCTTAACATGTCCACATGTATCCTGTAATATTCTAGAAGTTCCAGTACCTGTGAGTCTGTGGTGATATAGTAAACAGACCATGATGCTGTGCCAGAGATGGCCTCCATCTGTCTTCGCTGGTCTTCATTCATCTGGCAGTGGTTCTCACCAGCCCATAGTGACTCCATTAGTAAAAGTGGTGAAGTTATCACTACCAACATAAAAGTGTCAGTGCAGCACACATTGAAGGCCATGCTGATAAATGCTAGAGGTGTACACATTACTTTGCCCTCATTGCAAGCAGTCCTAACCCTGGGAACTGCAGACATTTGTGCAGTGACACAGACCATGGTTCAAAGCTGCAGAGAGCACCACAGCCTACCGGGTCAACCATGCTATCATACATTCAAAAGGCAAAGTGTAGCCGGTAATGCCATGGGACATGGGGTTTCTGTATATATGAGACACATACTCACCTCCACACTGTACAGGCAGTAAGATGCACAGGGGACACTGCAGGGGCAGTTCACCATTGCCAGCACACACCTATTCAAATCACAGCTAGTTACTGGCCACCACATGTGACCAGAAAGCCCACTCTGCCTATATGGACCTCATAAACTTTATTAGGACTTGGGTCTGTACCCTGATCCTAGATCAGTTGAATGACCTAACATACGTTGTAAGATGTACCCATGCCAGCACACAAATGGCCAGAGAGCAATCAACAGAGGAAGTACAAACACCTTGGTGCAGCCAGGGACTACCCCCCACATGAGGTTAAGGTGCATTGCAGTTGACATTACACAACATGGGTTACCACTGCAGCATTCCTACAGTGTCATCCTCCGTGGCAGAGTAACCATCATGTGGTCGCATTTGCAGTTGCCATCTCCCACAATACCCATCTAGCTAGGGTCAGCCATCCATACACCTCCAATGTGAAATACATCCTCTGGGTGGGTATACACAGCTTCACAGCCCACAACCCCTCATTAAGGACTGGCACCAATATCCACACATACACACAAGCACTATATGTGCATTTCAATAGATGCATGTAATCAAGTATACCCGACAGGCTTACATCATCCTTGGCTAGGATATGTACACCTGTCTGGTGGACGTCTGAGACAAAGTAGGGGCAGGTGCCCATTTTGGAGCAATGTTTCCTTAGCATGTACATGAGAATGGGATCAGTCCTGCAAACATGCACAACAAACACAGAACTTATATTGTCTATATCCACTACAATCAACTACCCCTATTGCAAATATGTCTGCAACAGCACAGGAAGCACCTGCAGCTGCTCACTTGTGATGCTCAAGGACACCAGCTATACCAGTGCTGTTGTTATAGCATACTGGATGCCTGACAGAGTTGGTGTGGGCTTCACCCCCTGTTTTCCCCATCAGTACATCAGGATATCCATAGTACCTCCCCTGTCTCCTATATGTAGGGAACAGGTCACCACAGCCATGTGAAAGTCATGGCATACATCTGCCATGGGAGACTATCACATCACAGGATGCATCTTACATGACCCCAAGCATAACCTTGCAACACCATAAAGAACCGTATGTGAAGGAGGACTGACTACCACATTTGTCCCAGCTGTTTGATGGATGACCACTATCACCCCTTTAGACTAAGGTGGGGCATCCCCCACTCAGTCACATGATGGACCCAGCAGCATAACTAGGCTGTTCTGCAAGGCCATAGCACAGTTTATAGTGAATCCCATTAACAAGGACATTAGCGACCTGCACACACTCCATCACGCACATTGAGGCTTTGTCAAGGAAGGGTTCATGTCTGTTACACTCAGTTGACCTCTATGACACAGTCAACACAGCCATGGATGAGGGGTGACAGTGCAAACTGCCTACCTTGATCTGGACAAACTCTGTGACAGTATAACCCACATGGCCATTATAGATAAAATACTCCCAAGTATGCATCACACCATATGTTACCATAGAGGTAGCACACCGGTGCTCTGACAAGACCCACCTGTTCCACATAGGGGAATTCACCTCAAGCAGTTGACCCATAATTAGGTGTGTAACCTGTTGTTCCATGTTTGGTCCTCTGTTATGTGTGATGTACACTTCTGAGGTGAATGTAACAGCCATTAGTCTACGTCCAACCATGTCTGCATGGTGTGTGCCATCACCGGACTCCCTAGTGATGTGGACATCTACCTAGGAGGGTCTCATACAGATACATGACTGTTGCCAGACACATGGCCTCAGGCTACATACCAGGACATGCAGTGTCACCCTCTTTGGGGAGAGTGACATCCCCACATATTATCACAGTACTAACAATATCCTAGGCACACAATCAGTTATGAGGGAGCTGTGGACACAGGTCCTTGGCAACACGACATTTCAACACAATGTTTTTCCATTGTAAGGTAAACCTTGTACATGGCCCATGTCATACACAAGGGTATGTCATCAAGAAACATGAGGTATAAACATTCCCATGTCCTCCCATTGAGGCCCATTATTGAGTATAATTCCCTGTTCATCATTCACATCACACAGCACATGCAGCAGCTGCGGACATCACAGAGGTTCCCCACCAGGGAATACCAGGGCATCAAACATCTACCATGCACCAATAGGCTATAAGGCCAACCCTCTACCCGATTTCATACATACTCCTCTGGGGTGACCTCAGTGTGGCATGCAAGCAATCACAGACTCCACATTGCTGGGACTGCTGCATGAGTGCAACTCATGCTCCACTCTGTTAACACACACATGCCCTCAACCTGGCATATGACATGAACTGGGCATGTTGGCAGCTCAGATGTGTGCCTCACACAATCACCCTGCGGTGGAATGGACACCCTATCCACATCAGGCAGGGTTGCTAGTTACACCTTTGCAGGCATAACCTGGATAACTGGATGGTTAACTGCACACACACACCCTTGGGATACCACCTGTGTCCCTGTTGGACTGGGGCATCAGGTTCTGCCTTGCATACACATGGGCTAACATCTGGCTCCTCAGGGCCCATAGCCCAGCAACCTCATATGGTACAAGGAAAACCAGATATGGCCTGAGTGCTGTGACAGGCTGTATTGTGTCCACACACATCACTGGCATCAACTACTGGGTGTCCCATATGGGCAATGTTAAAGTACCATGTCATCCAGCCTACATCTGACAAATAGGTGAGTGGTACTACAAGTGCATGTGGACATTCCAGCAACATCTGTCCTATACAATAACTGAGAGCAGTGCATATGTGATGTAGGGTGTCCTCATAGGTGTCTTACATCTACAGTACCCAGATGTTTGCAGAATGTGTACATGTGCCTGACAGATGTAGACCCCCTGCCGGACATTTATTTATTTATTTTATTTGGTGTTGAGATTGATAATCTCAGATTTGACACTCACATTTCTCTTACCATAAAAAAGGTTCACAAAAAAACTAGGTGCATTGTACAGAAACAAACAATTCCTCACCAACACATACAGAAGTTCTGCTGCCAATTCCCACCTAATCTTCATTTTACTCTACGCCTCTCCTATACTTACCTACCTTAGACAAACAGACCTAAACAAGCTCAAGGCTTGCTCCAATAAAATTGCTAAGTTTGCCATTACTGCATATTATCGCAATCTCCACTGTATCTCACTTAGAGAACTTGACTGGCTTGAACTCCCTCAACTTCTTCACCTGAATCAACTCTCTCTTGCCCACAAGTTAGTAAACCATCCTCTTAAAGTCCCATCCCTTCAAAACCTTCTCCAGCACTACTGCTCCACTAGACCACTATGCTCCAGCAGCAAAAATCGACTTCTAGTAACCAAACCCAAGAACTCAGCGGAAGAAGCACTAGTCTCCTGCATCATATCCAGATTATGGAACAACCCCCCCCCCCCCCATAACCACACTACCTTCTTGCAAACACTTCAAGAATGCAGTAAAAACTCACTTAAAAAATCTCTGGTTATACCCATGCAGCAATCCCGACTAGTAACCCTCCTTTTTACCACCCCTTCCTCTCCCCTCCCCTGCCTCATACTGTTTGATCATTGCAATCCTTCCTCTGCAGGCTCTGGCTCACCCTTTACCCTCTCCTTCTCTCCTCACTCAATCTCGCAGACCTGTTATAACATGCTTAACTACCTCACTTCATCTCAACTCCAAATACATATGCAACTGACTTACACCTAGCTTCCTCTCACTACCACGTATACTACTCACTCAGTCTCCTCTCTTACTCCTCTATCTTCCATCCCATTAGCCCTTCTAGCTTGTTACACCTTCATGTGGAGCATCTGCTTTATATCTGTTTGAGTTTAGTGCAATATTTGTATATAAGATTTGGCTATATGAGTTTAGAACAGTATCTGTTTGAGCTTAGTACTATCTGTATATACATCCTACCTTTATTACTAGCTTCTAGCTTGATATTGGTATATCTGCTCATTACTATGTTTCATATTGTATGTATAGCTAATGTTTGCTGCAGTATGTATTATTTGCTATTGTATGTATATTCAATTGTTATTCATGTACTCTGCTGCTCATTTATTGTTCTGTGGAACTTTTCTCCCCGGGCCTTTGCTGAAAAAAGACCTGTGTCCAGTTGGAATTTTCCGGTAGACAAATGTAAATAAATAAATAAAATAAATAATATGTACGCACTGCTGCTGAGGCAGAGCCAGTGTCCTCCAATACTAGTGCCTATAACCTGCTGTCCCGCTGCAGGGGGTCACCAGTTATGCTAGCCATAGGTGTCAGGCAATGAGATACAGGTGTGGAGTACACAGTGACCTAGACAGAGTACATCAGGAACAGTCAGGGACACCTGGACAATCTTTGAACTAAACCTGTATGACATTCACAGACTGAGAGAGGCTCACTGACAGTACATGATGTGATATGCCACCTGCATCCACCAGTACTGACTGTCAGTATTGTACAACAGACAATCCAGTAGCAGTCATATGTGAGCTGACCATTGCTGAGGTGACTCAGGGGCCAGAGCTGTGATCAATGTCACTGCCGACAGAGCCATAAGGAATGGCCGTAGGTGATGGATAGCAGACTAACAGCAACATGTTAGTCGAAGAAATGTTGTTGAGACCTACTGTTTAAATTACTATTTCCCATGAATGCATCCCCCCATCTGCATTACATTACATGCTTACTTCTTTGACATACCTGGTATATTGATGGACTCCTTTGTGAGAAGAAATCCAGTTATAGTCTCCTAGAGAATCACAGTCTGTCTTCATGAAGAAAGTGTCAGACCTGTTTACCATAGGCAGCAGCTTGCTTTTTGTATGTAATGTTCATAAAGAGTTGATAGCCTGTGCACAAATCTGTGACTCTCACTTACTAATTACATACAGAACAGCTGCGTTGTATTGCCATTAGCCAATAGCATGAGAACAGAGTCCTATAATTAAGGTCTTCATGTAGGCCTTGGCCCTTTTCCTAGAATGTGAGGAGGACATTATTGAGGTGTGGGAGCTACAGCATCACAGAGGGTATGTAGAAATAATGTTACTGTTTCGATTGATGTGTTATGTCCACAGTAAGAAGACAGGCATATATGAGTGTCATACATCCTTTTTATATGAATCTGCATGCTGCTACAGTTGATGCTGGTGTATCAGCTGTGCATATTTGTAGGGGGAGACTGTGATACATGTCCATGTCACCTGAACATCTCCTCCAACCCTTTATGTATGGGTGATGTGTGGATGCCCTGTTCTAGGTGTTTGGGAGGTATGCTAGGGCTATAGCAGGTAGCTGAACATACAGCTGCATGTGTGGCAGGCCACAGCTGCTGCATTCTGAGCAGAAGTCATACTGGGGATTGTGAAGACATTGGGAGACAGCAAGCTGTATATGTCAGTGAGGGAGCAGTGTCAGCTCTTGTGTCACAGTATGGCCAGGGTGAGGGTACCCATTACAGTCCAGGTGAGGCATGTGCCTCTGGTATGTATGTTAAGTAGTAGTACCATCCAGAGAGTGGTAGGGCAGGTTTAGGACACATATTGATATTTGTGACATGTGTCCCACCCTCCAGGCCTTTGACATGCTACTGTGGGTGGCAGTGACTGTGGTAGTAGTAACCAGGTCTGCTTGACATTGCAGGTCTCAGTTATTTTTATGTTGCATTGCCAAGCATAAAGTTATCGTGCAACAGACTGGACTGTGGGCCTGAAATTTTGGTGTCCAGATGTCAGACATGCTAGGAATGTTGCAGATAAAGCTACTGGGTGATTATTATGGGAGATGTATTTGCAAGACGTATGCGCATGTATACAGTGTGTTACACAGGATTGGCATGAACATGTGCATTTGGATGGCTATGAGGTGCGACACTGACCTGTCTATCATGCTTTTGTAAAATCAATCTGCATTGCCTTGGCAGTATGTCAGCACACATAATAGCTTTGATGACACCCATGCTACACATAGATGACACAACTGTGGACATTCTGCAACAATCTGTGCAGTTGTCAGCTGTACCTGATATTGTAGGCCTCCTGTCAATCCATCAACATGTTTTTGGCTGTGCACTGGTTTGGCATCTGCATCACAGACCCAACTACACTGTCATTTATCATATTATATGTAGAAGTAGTGCCACTGGTACTCAGGATATGTTCGTAACAATACCAGTAATTCCCCAGAGTTGAGTTGGCTTACTGGTGTATTGCAGTGAACTATAGTTCAGAGGGTTCTGGGGCCAATACTTGGCAGGGGTGTCATTTTTCCCTAATGTTACATGACTGTACTGCATGATATATTTAGAAAAGCAGTAGAACTTCCCCAGAGCTGAGTTGGCTTAGTGGTGTGTTGCCCTGACTGTAGTTCAGAAGGTCTTGGGTTCAATACTTGGCAGCAGTGTCTTTTTTTTTCCCTAATGTTACATGACTGTACTGCTTGATATATTTACAAAAGCAGTAGCAACTCCCCAGAGCTGATTTGGCCTAGTGGTGTGTTGCTCTTACTGTAGTTCAGAGGGTCCCGGGTTTGAGCCTTGACAAGGCTGGTTATTTTGTTACTGGGCAGAACAGTGTCTCACTCAGATAGGGTGATTAAAGCAGTTTTAATTGGGTTTGTGCACTGCGCCACAATGCCATGCGGTGCTTAGCAATACTTATTCCCACTTAAAACCGCGCTATTTTCAAAAAATAAAAGAAAAAATGGGTGATAGGAAAGTGGTGAAATGGGGGCAAGCAGGGAGAAAAACAATATGAAAGGCAGCTAGGGATGTGCAGGACGGGTGTAGGAAAGAGCCACAGCTCTCCATTTCTTGTGCATCATGTGGGCAATTTGAAATTCTGAGCCTCACACCCCACAGGGAGGGGTGTGGGCGACATAACTTTGTTGATTAACTGATGGGATAATTGATTCATGGCAGTTTACATGGGGCAAAATGGAGAGCTATGTATAGGATGAAATTTTGGGGGGGAAGATCCCTTTTATTTTTAAGGTGAGAGTGGGATGTTGGAGAAGGGTTTTAGGTATGTTTGGGGAGGTAAGTTGGGTAGAAGAGGTTGCTTTTGCAGACAGACAAGACAGCGGACAGGGGCGGTTCATGACACATGAGGGGGGTAAACACTTTGGACAGGGAGAGTGGTCGGGAATCGGAGGACCAACTACCCCCAGATGGCAACAGTGTGACTGGGATCCCAACCCATGGGCAGTCACCACTACCCCTTCACGGCCTCAAAGGTGGTTGTGCTGGGAGCTGGATGCTGGGGCCAGCCTGCTCCTCGAGGTGCGCCAGTCTGCCCTCGATCTGGCACAGTCTATCATCAAAGTCACATTGGATGTCCCTACACACCATACCTGAAACCTGATTCCAGGTGATAGTCTCCAGACACACCCATGCCTGGGGGGGGGGCCCATCCTCTGAGGCGGTACCACCCAAGGGTGGTGCAGGACCAGTAGAAGGAGCAGCTCCAGGTGGGGTCCCAGACGTGCTGGGACCCGGTGCGATGGCCAGATGAAGTGGGATAGGCGGATCAGCCGGAACTGGCCTACGCAATCATGCTATGGTGTTGAGGTTTGTCAAGGTGTATTAGTTAGTCATGAACAAAACATTTTAACATTAGTTATAACAGCATGCATGGGTGTTCCAATTAACCCAGAACAATAGAATTACATAGTATACAGAACACAGGCATAAACAGAATAACAGTCATTATTTTAAGAGCATGCCAGTAACAGTTGCGGCAAAAGGCCAACAATAGTGGAATTTCAACAAGGTATGTTAGCATGCAACCATTGAAATATATAACCATTAATACAACACAAGACCCGACATTAGGTTTTGAGAACAACATATGTGGAAATGAAACCATACCCATAGTATAAGAATGATAATTTGTGATGCAGATAAGGGGTGAGGGGGTTGAGAAAAACATTCCATTAACAACTGTATAGGTATATTTTTTACAACAATACTGCTGAATACTCTACAGGTCTGCCGTTACTTTACATCTATATGTGCCCTATAGTTTCTGAAGCACAGGCATACATCTCAAGCTGTCAACATGGCATGGTATGGACCAAGCTGTAAGAACTATATGTACATAACTACAGGGGACTCATACATGTCAGGGTAACATATATGACTAACAAGGTGTACCCTGCACTGATGTTGTGTGAGTGTGCAACTGGCATACTTCAACTGGATTTATATCTGTGTCTAAGGTTATTGACAACTGTGATCACTAGCCATGGCAGAGTGACACCTGAGACATGTATCGTGCACAGTGCATGGAGTATATACCTATCCTGCTGTCATTTGTAGGCATGGTAGATATTAGTATACCCTTCATACAGCTGTTACAGACATTTCTTTACCTGTAAGTCCTGTGTGGAAATATCTGTTAACAGCAGTGACTGTTTTTATTAATAGTCAGTACTACTTGTCTGTTACTGTAAATACATGTGACTACTGGACTCTGGATTCAAACCCTGGTCTGTGTGTGGAAAAATATCAACATATGTATTGCTTATCACACTGAGCTACTGGTCCACTGTAATGTGTTGGTTGTCTGATATGTGCCTAGAGCTCACCTGCTGACAAAGTCTGACTTGGTAATATCAACAGAGTGTCACAGCAGACTGCAGTGATAGATGAACATACACGCATGAGATTCATGCATGACAGAGATAGTAGGTGAAGTGACATTTTTGATGTTATAATGATGCTCTCTCATCCTTTCATATAACGATCTAGTAGTCATTCCTACATAAAAACTAGAACATCCACTGCAAAAACAAACATATACCACCCTTTTTGTTTTACAGGTGGCATGCCCTGGTACTTTTATAGTGCTGGGATGACTTACTATATTAATAAATGGACCTTCTAATATATATCTGCAGTACCTGCAGCATCCACATTTGTACATACCTTGTTTTTCCTGAGTGTACAGAATATATTATGTATAGTTAGTGTAATCTCTTTTAAAAACAATTTTTCAATGGACAATTAAATACAAACGGTAATGACAAAACTTGTATTTTTAACTTATCTGATTTTTATTTAACTTCACTGCATATTAAGGTGTTGTCTCTTGGACTTAATTTTGTGCCCACAACAAGGGCAGACTGTGTACGAACGTTGTTGGAACTGACATACTATACTAGAAATTTAAATTTGAATTTTTTATTACTTAATGTACAGACCAGTGTTTCTAAGTTTCTAAAACCTTCTTGTTTTAATCTGACCCTGTTAAATACTTTGAAAGCGTTTGAAGGCATCTGTGAGACTGAAATTAGAGCTGTATTAGCAAAAAATAAACGTTATAAATATTTTAATATGATGACTGATAAAAGAAAATGTTTGATGGAAATAAAAAATAATCAGAAACTCAGAATTATGAAAAATGACAAGGAAGGGGGACTAGTAGTAATGAATACTGACCAATACGTTAACAGTATGTTAAACATGTTAAGTAATATGGAAGAACATCAGCAGATTAGTTTAGCTGAAATATAACGAAAATTTAAAGATATGTTTTTTTATATGACAATCTTATGAATAAGCAATTAAACTTTGATATTCATAATGTTTGTGCGATAGAAAAACCTACTATTAGGACCTTGTTTGGAATACCAAAAATCCGCAAGGATCAAAAAAAAAAAAAAAAAACTCTTTCGACCCATAGTCTTTTCTCCTAACTATATTACTGAAGGAACTGCCTTAGTGTTAGATGCTGTTTTAAATCTTATAACACAAAGACTTAAATCATACATTAAAGATTCATGGGACTTCTTGGATATATTGAGAATCTTTCTCACTAATTTTGATTTTAAAAGTGACAAACGTCATTTTTACAATAGATGCTGTGTCACTTCTTACTTCAGTACTACATGAATTAGGTATAGAATATGTGAGAGACTTTCTAAATACATTTACCACCATCCCTAACCAACCGGTTAATTTATACTGTGAAATGTTGGATGTTTTATTGGACAACAAATTTTTTTTATGTTTGATAAATATTTTAAACATTTGAAAGGTGTAGTGATGGGGTCACCCGTCTCACCATCTTTTGCTAATATTATGATTGGATGGTGGGGATGTATGGTATTGAAAGTAGTTTGTGAAATATTTAATGTGTGTTATTATAACAGATTTGTGGATGATTTGTTTTTTATTTTAGAAGGAGATAATAATAGTAATAGATTCATAGGTAGGTACTAGGCTATCTGCCCGAGGGCATTTATAAGCCTAGCCAGAGTGTGTCGGCTTTCGCCGCCCCATTGATTAATTAACTGATCCTCTGTCAAGTAGAGCCAATGAAGTGATCCCAGACGTGTATTTTCTGTTACCCATCCACTCGTCAAGGTTTCTCTTGAAGAGTGTTAGTGAGGGGCTCTGCCTAATGTAGTTTGGAATTTTGTTCCAAAGCATGGTGAGTCTCTGTGACAGGAATCAATCCCTCCAGCATGTTCTATTTATTGTTGTAATGAGGTTTAGCTCACTAGAGTGCGTGGCTCGCAGTGACTTGGATTTCTTTAGGTGGAGCATGTCCATCAATTCTGAGTTGGACATGGCTTTGTAAGTCAGGTAGAGATCACCTCTGAGTAAGCAATATGCCACTGAGTACAGCCAGAGTTTTTTCAGTCAGGCTGTATAGGACATATGTTCAAGGCCATTAATCCTCTTGGTGAGGTACTTTTGTGGTCTTTCCAGCTGTTGGAAGTGTCTTGTGTGGTACATCCCGAATGAGGCATTGTACTCTATGATGGGTCTAATGAGTGATGAGTAGAGGGGCACTATAACCTCTTTATTTCTAGATGCAAACCCTTTAGTAATTAGATGGGCCACATAGAAGGATTTCCTAACTACTTTGGCAATATGATTGTCAAAGGAGAGATTACTATCTACCTGGGTCCCCAGATCTCTTATTACCTCTTCTGTATTTATTAAGGGGGCTGCCACCTATGTGGTAACTCGTGGGTGTTTTGTTTTTCCCAAATGGGATGACTATGCATTTTTTGGCATTTAGCTTGAGGCCATGACTTTGGCACCAGGTGTCCATCTCAGTAAGGCCCTTTTGGAGGATGTCCATGTCAGCCGGAGAGTCAATTATGGCTCCCAGTTTGCAGTCATCGGTGAACTTGGTTAGCCATAGTCCTCCTGTGTTTGCCTGTACTTCTGAGAAGTATATGCCGAACAGTAGGGGTCTCAGGACTGAGCCTTGCAGGGCACCACTTGTGACTGGTTTAGAGTTGGACCTGGAGCCTGCTATTCTTACCATGTGAGTTTTGTCTGTAAGCCAGTTGGCAACCCATCTTGTGACATAGGGGTTTATGTTCAGGCTGGTGAGTTTTTCTGTAATACCCGAGTGGGAAATGGTGTCGAAAGCCTTGGCAAGGTCAAGGTAGGCTGTGTGAACCACCTTTCCCTCATCTATGGCCTTGGTGACTGTCTTGAAGAAGTCAATCAGGTTTAGTAGGCATGATCTGCCCTTAACAAAGCCAAACTGGGTCAGGTCAAGTGTTTGGAGGTTCCCAATGTCTTTGTTAATGAGTTCCATGATGTTGCGCTCCATATCCTTGCAGACCAGGCTAATCAGGCTTAGGGGAGGATAGTTACCAGGGTCAGTTGTGGCCCCTCCTTTGTGGAGAGGAATAACCATTGCTGTGTGCCATTCTATGGGCATGTAGCCTGTGGAGAGGCTGAGGTTGAACAGCGTGTTAAGGTGGGTGGTTAGTTCATTCTGTAGTTCATGCAAGACACAGCCTGGGATACCATCTGGTCCCATTGGCACTGTGTTTTTGGCTTTTGAAAGGGCTGTTTTCACCTGTACGTCTGTGATTTTTGGGACACTACACTTTTCCGGTATTGTTGTGAGCCCTTTTGGAGGTGAGAGGGGGGTGAAGTTTGCACTGAATCTATCTGCCAGGATGTTGGCAATATCAGTAGGTTCAGTATATTTTGTGCTATTTTGCACTAGTTCAGTACATATCTGCGAGTTGCCACTTAGATTCTTAACATAGCTAAAGAAGACTTTGTGGTTATCTTTTGAATCCTTGGCTATTTTTCTTTCGAAGTTAGCCTTGTATGATTTCATGAGGGAACTTAGTTTCTTACTGATACTAATCAGGGATGTCTTTCCTTCTTGGGATTTTCTTTTTTTTTCAGAACTAGTTTCCTCCTTCTATTGTATAGCCTGTTTATGGCAGGGGTCCACCAAACTGGTTTCCTTCTCTTAGAGGAGTGAGTCTTGGTTTTGCTAGGGATGGCACGATCCATGCATCCTTGTAGGTGCTCATAGAGTGCATTTGTAAAGGTTTCTGCATCTTGGGCAGAGTTATCCTTTAGAGTTTGGGCTGTGAAACTTACCACCTCTGTAAAGTTTGCTTTAGAAAGGTTTTTTACTGTGGTTTCCTTAGTTGGGGGTGGTGGTGGGGTGTGGATATCCAGAGTAATTAGTTTATGGTCTGATCTAACCAGTGACGGGTTGACCTCCGGTGTGGAACACCTGTCGCCCATGTTGGTGATGACCAGGTCCAATATGTTTTCACCTCTGGTAGGGGAGTTTACCAGCTGATCCATGGTGTTTGAGTTGATGAATTCCAGGAAGCGATGGGCCTGGGAGTTTGTACTCGAGTAGTTTTCCCAGTGAACGGTAGGGTAATTGAAATCACACAATATCAGGGTATTCAATAGGACCATCATGTTTTCCAGTGTCTCCAGAAAGCTGGAGTAGTGGTCCTGGGTCATGGAGGGTGATCTGTAGCAGGCCACAATTTGCACGGCAGATTTGCCCGATGTTAGTTGCACATGGATGATCTCAGAGGTATTATGCTGCGCCACTAACCTGGAGGTGTAGGTATCCTTGATGGATATGAATACACCCCCCTTTTGTGTTTCGGTTTGTATTCTGTGGCCAAAATGTGTGGTATGAGTTGTAGCCCGGTAGTGCAGGGGTGCTCTCTGGAGCCTTGAACCTGGTTTCTGTTACTGCACAGATTTCGACGTTCTCCATACTGAGGAGTGCTTCGGGCGTGTGCATTTTGAGATTTAAACTCCTGGTGTTGAGTAGCATAACCCTCAGTGTTTTGTAATTGTGCTGTTTATGGAGGTGGGTTTGACTTTTGAGCCTTGTCTAAAAAAGGCACTATGAGGGCAGCAAGAGCCTTGGCCAGTATTTGAAAGCCTAGGGGTGACAGGTGCAAGCTGTCTCTTGCGAAGCAACATGGCTTGTTGAGCATGTCATCCCAGGCTGACAGACACTGGATCCCCTTTGAATGACACCAGAAGCTTAGACAATTGTTGAAATTGATAATTTTTTTCTTTATACTGAGGTATTATTCTTAGTGAGGGCAGGATGCTACTCAGGGTCAGGGTCATACCAGCCTGGGCTACATGATCAGAGAGCTCTTCCATGTCTCTTTTCATGTAGTCTAGGGAGGTACATCTCAGGTCGTTCACACCAATATGAACAATGACAGAGTCATATTTGTACTTGTTCTGGAGTGACCTGAGTGCTTGTGTTATGTGGTGGATTTTGGCTCCCGACAGGCAGCTAACAGTAACCTTCTGCTTGTCCAGCCTAGTGAGTGGGACATAAGTGTGCCTGACTATAGAGTCACCTATTACTAGTGTGTTAAGTATGTTATTTCACCTTAAGAGCTGTGATTGTGCGGCACACTGATTTTGTGTTTTTGTGTTGTCTGGTTTGTGAAGGGAAGTGCAGGTTGTTTGGGTGTCTGCTTTGGAGGTCTCTAATGCATTTGCAGGTTTTTATTTAGAGCCTCCGAGTATGATTTTGTGTATTTTTTGCTAGTGTTATTTTAGCAGATCTGTGTGCGGCTGGAGGTGTGGTGCAAGTGTTAACCTTCTCCTCTTGACTGTCTGTTCCAGTCTTGGGTGGAAACAGCTTAGCTTCCAGTTTAGCTGTATAATCGCATCTTTCGCATATGTTAGTGTTTTGTGGTAGGAGGAGAGGGTTGTCTGTGTACATGAGGCAGTTGTAACATTGCCTCAGGATACCCAGATTCACCAGCTGGACTGGAGAATACACCTGAAATTGACCTTTGGTCATGCCTGAATAGTAGGGTGAGCTGCTTAGTTGCTTGGTTGGTGAGAGGTGAATAAACAGCCTTGCCCTGCTGGGCAATCAGTGTGAGGGTATATTAGTGCTTGCTATTAGGTCTGAGCAAGTGCTGGGCTGTAGGATTCTTTTTGAGTGCTTAGGTTGAGAGTTAGACTAGTTTCAAGGGAAAAACTGAAGAGGAGACTTAGTGGAGCCGGGAATAGTTTAACCACAGCTAACTGGCGCTGCCGGTGTGGAAAACCGAGCAAAGATGGTTTTTATAGTAGAGAAATGAAAGAGATAAAAATTAGCCCAAAATGGCCAATAAACTACTAACTTCTGGACTGGAACCACTCCTCCAGGGACAGATAGGTTTCTCAAAGCTCCCCTCCCTCACAGGTGAACAGAAAAACTTCCTTCTATCCAAGTAAGGTATGAGCAACTCAGAAACTAGTATCACAGCCCTGAATTCAGCACTAGCCTGAAAACCGGACTATCCTAGCTTAGAAAGACGGGAAACAAGGAATCTTTTTTTTTGTTGTTTTTTTTTTTTTAAAAGATGAGGCAAAAACAGTAAAAAATACACTTAAAACAGCTTTAAATGACTACAAACGATCAGAAAAGGCTATCACACTTTAGTGTGATGCCTACAACAGTTAAACAAATTATTTAAACAAAAAACAACTTTTTAAAAGTGCATGCAGTCAAATAAGTACAATATGTGACAAAAACAAGCTTTTAATTCACAATAAATGCTGGAAAATCTGTGTTTAGACGGAAAACAGTTAATTACAGCAAAAAAGTACAGAAAACTGATACTTAATCATTCCAAAGTCTCTCTTCTAAGCTAGAAGGCTTGTATCAGTTTAAGGCTTTCTAGTGCTACCCAGTAGGTTAGTTACAGGAAAGATGGAAACAAGTGCAGATAGGTTCATAGGTTCATAGGTTTATACTAGGCTATCTGCCCTAAGGCATTTATAAGCCTAGCCCAAATTATTGTGGCTTACGCCACCCCTTATATGAAAAAATACTGTGCCCATTAGTTTGTTGTGCCTCTGTCCAGCAGTGACCCAGAGATGATTCCCGGGGTAAACCTACGATCTCCCATCCCATCCAGATGTGGTATTTTAAACCAGAAAGTTGAAAAAGACGGACAAACTGTCTAAATGGTCAATAAACTACAATTTCTGGGCCAAGAACCTCTCCTCTCATGGCAGACAGGCTACCTAGTGCTTACCACTCCCACTGATAAGCTAGAAGGCTTTCCTCCAACACAGAAAGGCTTGCGGGGCTCAGAAGCTTACCAACAGTCCTGGATACAGCAACTCTGTATCTGGACTAGGCTAGTTACAGGAAAGGTGGGAAATAAGTGCAAGTGCAGCTTTTAAACCAGAACATTGAAAGAGATGGAAAAAAACTGCCCAAACGGCCAATAGCTACAATTTCTGGGCCAGGACCCACTCCTCTTGTGGTAGATAGGCTACATAATGCTTACCACTCCCACTGATAAGCTAGAAGGCTTCCCTCCAACACAGAAAGGCTTGGGGCTCAGAAGCTTACAAAGAGTCCTGAATACAGCAAATCTGTACCTGGACTAAACTAGTTACAGGAAAGGCGGGGGACAAGTACAAACACAGGCTTTTAAGCCAGCAAGTTTAAAGAGATGGAAAACTTCCCAAACGGCCAAATAAACTACAATTTCTGGGCCAAAACTCACTCTTCCCATGGAGCATAGACTACCTAGTGCTTTCCACTCCCACTGATAAGCTAGAAGACTTCCCTCCAACACAGAAAGGCTTGGGGGGCTCAGAAGCTTACTAACAATCCTGGATACAGCAACTCTGTAAACGGACTAGGCTAGTTATAGGAAAGGCAGGAAACAGGCGCAAGTGCGGCTTTCAAACCAGAAAGTTGAAAGATATGGAAAAAAAACTGCTCAAACAGCCAATAGCTACAATTTCTGGGCCAGGGACCACTCTTCTTGTGGTAGATAGGCTACCTGATGCTTACCACTCCCACTGATAAGCTAGAAGGCTTCCCTCCAACACGGAAAGGCTTGGGGGGCTCAGAAGCTTACAAAGAGTCCTGGATACAGCAAATATGCACCTGGACTAGACTAGTAACAGGAAAGGCAGGAAATAAGTGCAAACACAGGCTTTTAAATCAGAAGGTTGAAAGAGATGGAAAAGCTTCCCAAACGACCAATAAACTATCATTTCTGGGCCAAATGCCACTCCTCCTGTGGTAGATAGGTTACCTAGTGCTTACCTCTCCCACTGATAAGCTAGAAGGCTTCTCTCCAATACAGAAGGGCTTGGGGGGGCTCATAAGCTTACCAACAGTCCTGGATACAGCAAATCTGTACCTGGACTACACTAGTTATAGGAAAGGCGGGGACCAATGCAAAATGGGCTTTTAACCAGAAAGTAGAAAGAGATGGAAAAACTGCCCAAATGGCCAATGAACTACAATTTCAGGGCCAAAACCTACTCTTCCCATGGTAGATAGTCTACCTAGTGCTTACCACTCCCACTGATAAGATAGAAGGCTTCTCTCCAACACAGAAAGGCTTGGGGGGTTCAGTAGCTTACCGACAGTCCTGGATACAGCAAGTCTGTATCTGGACTTGACTAGTTACAGGAAAGGCAGGAAACAAGCTTAGAATTTTTTTTGTTAACAGAAAAGCAGCTAAAACAACAGTAAATACAATTCAAATTGCAGTGCAGAACAGCACGCCCAAGTGTGTAGCAACAATATGGCAAATACAGTTCAAATAAATGCAATTAAATTAACAAATGACTAAAAAACAAGTGCAGAATGCAGTAAATTAGAAGGCTACTAACAAGCAGTAATAAGTGCAGAGTAAGAACGACTAAACAGATAACAGCACGCAGAAGAGCAACTAAAACAGTTACAGTAAGAGCAGCTGAATTATATATATATATATATATATATATATATATATATATATATATATATATATTTTTTTTTTTTTGAGGGAGGGAACAGAGCAGGATTAAGAGGCTACAGGGGTTGTCCTTCCCAAATGCTCTCTTTGTCCACAGCAGGAGTGCCTGAAATCAGAATATGATCTCACTGCACTCAGTTGAGTGAGCAAATGAGATGGGCCCAGAAGGAGTAAACAAATACAAATCTACAAGAGGGGCGGGCAATTTCAAAGCCACCAGCATTAACACCAAAAGAAGAACAGGGAGGGTGGGTGGAGAACTAACTGTAGAGAGACAGCCACAACTTCAGTTGAGTTAATATTCAGCGAAAAACACAAATGAATAAATTAAATACAGTACTATATGAAAAAGAGCAGATAAAAGTGTACTTAAATTCACTTATACATCCAGTTGGTTTCAGGTAGATGTTAGCCAGCCAAAGCTCAGATATTAAGCAAAGATAACTCAAAATGTACCTATTGTATAAGGCAGGACAGAATATCAGTGATGAGATGAAACTACCCCCCACTGCTATCAGTGGCTACACAGAAATTCTAACAAGTACTCTGTAGAGAGACAGCCACAACTTCAGTTGAGTTAATATTCAGTGAAAAACACAAATGAATAAATTAAATGCTATATGAAAAAGAGCAGATAAAAGTGTACTTAAATTCACTTATACTTCCATTTGATTTCAGCTAGATGTTAGCCGGCCAAAGCTCAGATATTAATAAGTTTTGTAAATATGATTAATGTTAAATCTGAATTTCTGAGGTTGACTTTGGGAGACAAAGGAACAAACATGAACTTTTTAGATGTTAATTTGTATTTGAATGAAAAGAATAATGTC
Source organism: Protopterus annectens (assembly GCF_019279795.1). Lineage (NCBI taxonomy): Eukaryota > Metazoa > Chordata > Ceratodontiformes > Protopteridae > Protopterus > Protopterus annectens. Next base: position 479,432,426 of record NC_056727.1, read on the forward strand.
TTTGAAAGTAAAATACATCATACGGAGACATTTGTAAAGAGTTACCTACATACTAAAAGTAATTATTCACTGTTTATGAGAAAAAATATACCAAGATGTCAATTAATAAGGTGTAGTTGGATGATTAGTAATGATGAAGTCACAAAAGAAGAATTTTCAAAAACTTGTGAGATGATTACTGCTAGAAGGTATAATAAAAGGGAACTTAGTAAATTAGCTGATGAAAATTATAGTAAAAGTTATGAGAGATATCTCCCTATATTAAAGGTACCATTTAGAACTAATGTAATAACTGGGGGGGGGGGGGGTAAACAACATCAAAGAGTTACTTGTAATTTGGATATGTCAATAGACAGCAAAGAAATTAGGACAAGAAGAGAAAATAAATGGAAGGTTTTAGAAGGGAATAAAGATTTGTTTGAAGTTGTAGGTAGTAAACCCAGTTTTGTTTATACTAATAATTATAATTTGAAAAAATGGTTTAAAAGAGATTACACTAAGTATACACCAAATATTCTGTGCATTCAGAAAAAACAAGGTATGTACAAATGTGGATGCTGCAGGTACTGCAGATATATATTAGAAGGTCTATTTATTAATATATTAAGTCATCCCAGCACTATAAAAGTACCAGGACATGCCACCTGTAAAACAAAAGGGGTGGTATATGTTTGTTTGTGCAGTGGATGTTCTAGTTTTTATGTAGGAATGACTACTAGATAGTTATATGAAAGGATGAGAGAGCATTATTATAACATCAAAAATAGAGATAAAAAAACACTTTATATAGGCACACAGTTGAATGTGGGATCTATCTATGAACATATAAAATTTTCTTTTTCAGTATTAGAAATAATTAAGTTAGACGCAAGGGGAGGTGATTTTAAATTTTTTTTAGAACAAAGAGACACCTGGTGGCAGATACAACTTCAGGCAGATAAAACACCAGGACTGAAGTTATTAATATCAAATGTTTTTGAAATATAGGAAATTATATGTAAATAACTGTTTTTATAGGCTTAAGATTTTAAATCTTACTGAGGCACTTTAAATGGAAATTGGTTAATGGTGTGATGTAAGGAAGTGTTAATGAGTATGTATATATATGTATGGAAGTTTTTAAGTACTGTTTTTAGCTCTGAAGATGTTGTAAGACGAAAGTGGTGAAAATAAAGTATATGCTAAAGAAGTTTGGTTATTGCTTCATTCATTGTGCCTTCACCAGTATTTTGGTTTTGTTTGTGGTTTTTATATTGGATGAAGTGTTCCTGTGGTGATATTACTATATATTGCAAGCTATATTTCTACTCACCACACTCTTGGCGAATCCTCGCTAGGCAGTTTACATGGGCCTCCCAGTTGCAAGCCCTCTCCTCTACAGCTGTGCGAAGGGAAACACACCATTATATGTACCTGTTTATTAGATATTCATACTACAATTTGATAAATTACCAGTTGCTATACTTACAAACTTCTGAGGCATTCCGGTCCCGAACATCTTGGATCCACTGGGCTAAGATCCCCCCTTCCTTCACTTCAGGTCATCATAATGATGACGCACCTACTCACCACTGCGGGGGATTCCAGTAGAATTGGTGAGATCGTGTGCCAGACGGTCCCAGGCCTTGGAATTGTATTCAGAGCCCTGGTACTGGCCCTGCAGCAGTCTGTCATCGTGGTCTTTGACAAGGAGCCCAACCATAACCCTGGACTCCAACAAGCTCCAGCGCTGCACCCAAAAGCACGCTCCCTCTCCGAATCCAGCCATAGCTCCTGCAGTGATAAAACTCCAACAGGTTCCAGCTGTATTCCCACCTGTGCAGCTTAAATAAGGCTATTTTCCCGCTGTTTGCAGTCACTGGACCATTTTTAAAAATGCTAAGCAAAACTTAGCAGCGTGCAAACCCGCTAAGCTTAGTTGAGCAGTGCTTAAAGTGGCAACTGCTTAGCAATGCTTAGCAGTGCAAAAACCCGCATAGCTGAGCTCAGGACTGCTTAAACTGGAAGTGGTAAGCACTGCCCAAACCAGCTAAGTGCAGCTGCGCGTTGATAAGTACTGTGAAAATGGGTCCTGTTTGATCATTGCTTAGCTTGGCTTAGCAGTGCTTAGCAAAATGTAGTTAAGGGCAAACAAGATTTTTTTACATAATAAAAAATGTACTGACATTAATTACTTATTATTGATACTTTATTATTATGTGTACATATTTTACTTTACATGACCTCACACCTTGGGGTGTGACTGTACTGTATTGGATACTTGTGTTTAACTGGAGGTTTTCACCACATATCTCCACTGACACTGGAATTCTGAACCAACTGCACTAACCTGGTTAACAAATATCAATATGTACGTCAGTAAAAAAAATAAAAATGTATACAGAAATGCTTTCCGATGTAAAATCTGAATGGCCCGTCTGCATATTCAAACCGTACACCTACTGCACATGAAGCCATAACTCTAACCATTCAGCTAACTTGGCTGTGAGGATTTCAGCTATACATTTCTATATAGCTTTTCGTTACGTTTAAGCACTGCTGAGCAACACGCCATGCAAACGCGCTCAGCTATGCATAAACTTGACCTTTTGTATAACAATTAAAATCATCCTGTTTCTAGTTTTAGATGTCTGGCACATTTTTATTGCTAAGTGCAGCACCATGCAAATACACAAAAATAAAATAAAAAAAAAACATCAAAATCACCTTTTCTCATTTAATTTCAGTGCCGTACGGTACTCTGACAGTACAAGGGGTGTGTTATGGACACTATAACACACCCCCATGTGACATATATGAAAACAATTATAAGTAAGTGTCCGAGGACACTTTCTTTAAATGTTTAGTGGACCTTACAGCACTTTGACAGTGCAGGGGTTGTGTTAGAGACAGTGCAACACAACCCGTGTGATATAAATGTTAATAATTATAAATAAGTGCCCTTGAACACTTTCTTTAATCTTTTATTGCCGTACGGCACTTTGACAGTGCAGGCGGTGTGTTACTCATCTCTGAGCACTGTAACACACCCCCTAGCACTGATTCAGTAACTGTGTATATGGCTCCCCCTCAGTAGCATGCCTTCATTAATATGCAAGGCATGCTGCCAAGGAAGAGCTGCAGACACGGACACTGTTCACTCTGTGTAGGACTTGCACTATTCCTACACGAGTTTATTAAATCTGGGGGATTATCTAACTAGAACACTATAAAAAAAAATATATATATATATATACATATATATATATATATATATATGTGTGTGTGTGTGTGTCTAATCACATCTATGCATGTGTGTATAAAAACTCAGTTATTTATAGCTCAGAAAAAATATTATTTAGAAATATTTATTTTATTTACAGCTCAAAAAATGTAAGTGTTTTGCAGTTAAAATCTGTCACAACAGTTTTCATGTTTACAGCACCAAAACATGTTTATTCAATGAAAACCAGTAGAAAAAAACACATAAAGATAGTGGATAAAGTAAACTAGTAATGTATAAAAGTGTGCAGGTATGTGCATGAGTGTGCATGAGCACATGCATGCTAAATGGGGGAATTATACCAATGTTTCACAGTAATACTTCATGGTAATAGCTGGGTGAAAAAAATGTGTGTTTTGAATTTACCATTTAAATCTTTGGTGTGATGCAAGAGTATACTAAATCTAATCAAACATAACTGAGGTTAAAGCAAATAAACATATATACATTTAAAAACATACTACACATCATTTTTATTATTTTTATTTCATAAATATATTTCTTCAAAAATTCCCTAAAAAATTTTACAGATTGTATGGCAGCTTATGTAAATTCAACACACTCTTATCAGAACTAGTAGTTAAGTCCTGGTTTTCTGAATACATTTAATTTCAACTGCCAGCATAGTTCTTTTTTCTCCAAAACACCACTGACATCCCCTTCAAGCTCATCCATCTCCACAAAGTTCAGAATGATAAATTTAAAACCAGAATGTCTGGGATGATCTAATAAGTGTTCGGATAAGGTGTCCTTCTGGCATTTACATCTGATGTCAGAAAGATGACCTCAGATCCTCCTTTTCAGTTTATTCATAATCTTACCCACATAAAATGCAGGGCAGTCATTACACATGGCCCTATATACAACTTTTTAAGCATTACAGTTACCACCTGCTGAAGTTTTTAACATCTTTTTAAGATGGGGTACTCAAATGAGTCACACCCATCAGAGAAAATACACTTAGGTGGTCCACAGAGTTTAGTGCTCATGTCATCCTGGTGTTCCTTATTTTTATTTCTCACATAGCTACGTATGCTTCTGCTCTTTTTATATACAAAAGAAGGGTGATCTCCTAAAATCCTTACAAGCTGCTGATTATCAGTGAGGATGGCCCAGTTCTCCTTAACAATGGCTTTAATTGTATTGAAATCACAGGTGTAAGTTAGAATGCAACTGTCCTTACTTTTCTCTTCTTTTGGGTTAGGGTGGCCTCGTTGCATAATTCTACCAAAAGCCTATTCCATATATGATGATTGTTAATTTTAGAATCTCTATTGGGGTCCAGGATCATATGTAACATGTTTGATTCATATCCTCTGGTTAAGAAATCATTTTTAAGATCATTCATATTTTTGAGAAAAGGGGTCAAGTCTATGGTAATGCGTGCTAATATGTAGCCTTGTGATTTTTATTACATTCTGCTTAGTTTTTACTGGATGCATACTGTCTCTGTGAAGTAAGTAGTTCACTCTTATTGGATTCCTGTATAAGTTACTAATTAATTTTCCTCTGTCTTTATCATAAACACTGACAGTCATATCAAGGAAATGCACTGACTCTGAGCTGATGGAAGTGGTAAATTTCAGGAAGGAGGTGGAGTTAATGATGTAATGGATAAACTTAGTGAGTTTAGATTTCTCACCTTGCCAGACTATGAATACATAATCAATAAAGCAAAGGTAGCTGGTCATAAATCTCAGGTATTCACTTTGCAGTACAAATTCCTCCTCCCACTTGCCTAAGGCTACATTGGCCATGCTAGGGGCCATAGCTGCACCCATGGCTATCCCCCTCGTCTATTTCTAAACCTGGCCATTGAAACTGAAAAATGTGTAACTCAACACCAAGTTTATTAGCTTTCCCAAGAATTCAATTTACCCTTGTGTAGCATTTTTATTTTTGCTATAAGCCTCTGTAGCTGTTTAAATACAGTACGTGTGTGGTAACACAGTGTATAGGGCTTCAACATCAGTAGTTACCAATATACTTTGTTAATTCACATAAGCTTCTTTCATTTTTCTTAAAAAAAATCAAGTTAATCTGAAATAAAAGATAAGTTCTTTTCAGCAAGAGGCTGTACAATAAAATCTAGGTATATGGGAGTGGCCTCTGATATGGAACCTCCACTTGCAATAATAGGTCTGTAAGGTGGATTGCCCCTATTCTCATGGATTTTGGGAATCCCAAAAAAGCAAGGTAACTTGGGTGAAGAGTGTTCTAATATTCAAAAAAGGTTTTCACTAATAAGGTCTTCATTAGGCTTTGTGGTTAGCTTAGCTTTACATTCTATATATGCAGTTTTAACCTCCTCAAAGGAATGTTTAGAATAAAACTCAGGTGTGTTCAGCATGCTCTCTATTTTCATTATATAACTGACAGTATCTGTAACCAATATGCCCTCATCCTTGTCAGCCTTCATAACACATCTAGTTCTATCATTGCTCAAATTCTTAAGTGCTAATATCTCATCCTTTGAAATATTATAAAACTTACTTTTTGGTGTTTTTTTGAGAGCCTTTCTTATGTTGAGCTCACATTTTGTCTCAAAGGCTGCACATGTGGGATGCAGTGGGGGCAAAAACTACTGGGTCTTTTCATTTTTTTTCTTCGATGGGTTTATCTTCTTGTAATTTTTCTGATGAAAGACAAGTTTCAAATCCAACTTCCTCACATATATTTTTAAATTAATGATGGTCTATGTCTCATCGCTCCTTCCCTGTGGTATGAATGTGAGTCCTCTGTTAAGCACTTTTTCCTCAAGCGCTGTCAGTGGTTTCTTCGAATGATTCCAGATCCTAGGGGCTAATTCCATCTGCAGGCTCGTGACCCTGATGGGTAGAAGTTGTTGTTCCCCAGGTACTTCAACTCTCTTGCCCCACCCACTGCTTCTTTCTCCAGTTGTTATGGTCCTCCCTCCGTGGGTTTAGATGGTAGTTCTCTTCTTCTCTCTGTTCATATTGGGTGTGTAATCCTGCTTGGTTTGACCTTTGTGGGAAAACTGGGGTTCAGCTTTTTACCAGATATTCAAGTCCACATGGTTAATTGGATGTTGTGATAAAAATCTCATATAGTCTGCTCTCCATTGACTAAAACCATTGTCCCCTGTGTCTAGTACCTCCACTGAACTCATACGTCTGGATGAAAATACCCTTGCATTCATCTGTATTGTGTTCATTGCAACATTGCCGTTCTCATGTCAAGGAGAGGAAGTAGATTTCTGGAATGTATCATTAACGTCCAGGAGGGTGGAAATCTGAGGTACTGGGCCTAGAAGGTCCTAATCTCATTTAGACTTTTTACCTGGCTGTATGAGTGTGTTACGCAATTGTAATGTAGCGAGAATGTGACTACACTGCTGAGTGAGGAGAACCAGTAACTGTGTGAGGTCTCCTTATTGGCCCTCCATTACATCTAGGACATTAATATCAAATTCAGAAATAATTAGGGACAACCAGAGAAATTTAAAATATTAATACTACTAACTTGAGACATTATCTCTGCTAAAACCACTCTAGCAACCACTTACCTCCTTCCTTCTCATTATATTGTGCCCCTATCCTTACCAACTAGCAAGTATCTGTTAAAACTAAACTAGAAATATGGTACAACAAAGTTGCTAAATTTTCTGCCAATAAACAATACTATACACATCGCTACAAGGTCCTTAAAAGTTTGAACTGGCTTGAACTACCCCACTACCTGGATTTCATACAACTAGCTACTGCCTACAACATTATTTAGAAACCTCATACCCGTCCTGCACTAATCTTTATTCTTCCTTCCTATTACCCAAACAGGTCCCTTTGTTCTAATGATAAACAACTTCTCACCATCTATAAACCTCAAAAATCAATTGGAAATAGCCTTTACTGTTACTCTGTTGTCAAAAACAGAATTCTATTGCACAGGATAAAAGAACTGTGACATAGCACCTTTCCTTCAAGCATCTTCAGAAAGGCCAGGTTATTAAATTTATGGCTCTGTTCATTCTATACCCCTAGTTGAACATAAATCTTGTCTACTTTTCTCCACCCCTATCTGTATAGATGCTCTACCAGTCTCCACTTCCTCATCTTCAACTGGTTATCCTACCCTCTGTCCCATTTTAAATACCCCCCCCCCATTTATACCAATCTATCTTAATGTCTCTCTCTTTCTATTTACAATTGAAATAAATTGACTTTTACTTATTACTGTGAATTGCCAAAAGGACTCTCTCCAAAATTGCATATAGTGTTTTACATTGCTTTTTATTCCATTGTAACATATTTTTTGTATATCTCTGTGCATTACAACACTATTGATTATTTTTGAAATGTATAATTTTCAGCTGTTTCTTATGCAATGTTTTTTTTTTCTCTGTTAAGTGGAACCTTTATCCCCGGACTTCCACTGAAATGAGCTCTTGTGACCTCGTTGGACTTTCCTGTAAACAAATGTCAATAAAAACTGAATTAACAGATGTGTCATCATGGACCTTATAAACAAAGACATAGGCGACCTCCAAACCCTGGATCTAACCCAATTTGGCTTCGTCAAGGGCAGATCCTGTCTGTTAAACCTGGAAGATTTCTTCAAAAATGTGACCAGGGCAAATATGTGCACACAGCATATCTCGACTTGGCTAAGGCCTTCAACACAATCCCACACTCCAGCACTATCGATAAACTTACCAAACTAAATGTAAATCCCTTTGTTGTAAAATGGGTTGCCAACTGGCTCACAAACTGGTGGCACACGATCAAAGTGGGTGACTGCACATCAACCAGCAGACCTGTCACCAGTCGGGTGCCACAAAGGGTCAGTGCTGGGCCCTCTCAGACGTTCAGGCCAAAACTAAGGGGCTGTGGCTGACCCAGTTTGTGGGTGACTGCAAACTGGGTGCAATTATCAAATCCCCAAGTGATGTCAATATACTTCAGGAGGGTCTTAAGCAGACCAAAGACTGGTGTCTTATTCATGGTCTCAAACCAAATGCAAAGAAATGCATCATTCCCCTCTGTAAAAACAATGTCCTTTCACACTATCAAATTAACAGCAATACCCTATGTACCTACGAAGTGGTAAGGGATCTGGGATCACAAGTAGACTACAACTTTAACCACCATGTGTATACTGTAGTAGGAAAGGCTTTCTATGTAGCACAAATGATTAGCAATGGAGGTTATAACCCCCCTGCACTCGTCAGTAATCAGACCCATAATTGAGTATAACTCCCCTTTTGGCATGTACCATACAAAGGACCTGCAGCAATTGGACAAACCTTAAAAGTAACCAACAAAGAAGATCACAGGACTCCAGCACGTGGCTTACACAGACCAACTAAAGTCCCTGTCACTACATTCATATTGTATAGACTTCTTGGCGAGACTTATGCCTGGCTTACTATGCAATCTCCGACCCAAACCTACTGAATTTGCTGCACATTCCTAAATCAAAGGTGACTACAGCTACCCGTTCTGGGGACTTAAATATGGCCTGAGACTTGAATAGGACTTGCTGGAGGGACAGATTTGTCTCCCCAAGACTGACGCATCTTTGGAATATGCTGCCAATTCATGTGAAGTACAGCAACTGTACGACACTGTTCAAAAAGCACCTGGAGGAGTGGATAGGGTGCAGTAAATTCTTACCAGGGATAGTGACTACAGCCCTCCTGGACATGGGCAGTATGTCCACAGCTCTCAACCTTCCATCTCCAAAATGAGGAACACTAGTCCTCATAATGTGGCATAAATGGACAAAATGTGGAACACATACTAACAGTTTACGAACAACTTCAAGTAGAAAGGTCATAGGGTGGCTCAAATATGCTAATTTTACTTATAAAAACATTTTTAATAAATTAATATGATTCTTTTATATTTGCTATGGATCTCCATTAAAAATTCCAACACTTAATGAATGACAGACCCTTTCAATGTGGAACTTCGAGGAACATGAACTTTTTAAGATCCCAAATGAGGTATGTTCCCCATAATGAGGTACACTTGAGAGGTATGTCTGCCATTACTGACTACAATCCTGGACATTAACTAGAGCATATTTGGTATTACATTGGTATGAAACAGCTAGGCTTGAATGACCTCCGGGTTAATAGCCTAGTAACTTCCTATGATCCTAGAAACAGAATGAGAATTAATAGCATTTCCGGTGTAAGAGGTCTGATTAAGTGTAATTCACCACCTTTCCTCCAAAAGTCCTCAGCTTTTGGAGAGATTAAGAGGAAACTTAAGTCAAATTCAGGGACAGCTAAGTGAAATATTGATGCAAAAATGTCCTAATATTCACTTTGCATTTAATTATCTTATTCACATATCAAACGCTATGACTACAGACGTCCTCCTTTACTTTCATTTCCTTTTTATAAAGCCAAAAAAAAGATTAAAACAAATCAACTTTACTTGCATAGAGCCCCAAACACCAACCACTACTAATACAAAAACGAACTCGGGCTTCTACACGCGTGCGACATGGTACTCGTGTATTGCATCAGTATACAACAAAACATGAAATGCATTATGGGAGGTGGTGCTTATGACAACGGTCGTAAACAGGAACTAGCAAGTTAAACGGATTAAGAGGCTATGTGAATCATGGCAGTGTGTGGTACGGAGTTTTTTGACAAAGTTGGAAGGCTTCAACGTAAAATGCATGAAAAGTAAGAAAATTGCAGGTTTTGCATATGCAAGAGGTTAAAATGTTTGCATAGTGTTCACACTTGGGCCTTTTCTTCCCCGCCAGCTAGATGTGGTCCATCTGGCAGCTACCTAAAGGTTGCTTTAACAGTTTAATAAATTAGTTTGGAAGCAGACCGTCTAGAAGCACATGCTGTGGTCCTAGTGATAATTGTTGTGATTTCCTTGGTTTTACTGTAATCTGTTATTTATTGCTGACTTCCTTTACGATTGTGTTCATTGCAAATGTTGTCTTCCCTCTGATGTAAACAAATCTCACGTGGCAGCTGTCTTGTAGTTAAAGTATTTCTGGATAAGAAGCGGAAATACTGTCCTACACATTTTGTTTAATGCAATTTTTGAGTTATTTCGTGACATTTATAAGCTTAGTGAAGTGTGTTATTAGTTTTCTGGATTTTTTCTTTTGTAACAGCATAGACAAATGTCAAGTTAAGTTTTGTCTTGCTTGATTTGGAGTAATACCTTCGATGTTTGTTTCATTAGGCACATTTAGTCGGGTGTACTCATTTTTGCTGGTGTGGCTTTCAGGCTGGTTATTCAGTCAAGGACGTTGTTATGATCTTATTAAGTCTCTAGTGAATGCGATGTTTGGAATGACGCATATTTTGCATAACTTCCAAAAATATCGTTATTCATGTAATTTAAAAGTTGCTCCACTGGTTAATTAATGCTTCGGTGATGTGCTACAGTCAAGACTTTTCTTTAGCATAGTTCTTATATCATTCTCGTCTGGCATCATGACAGCCAGCCAAATAGACAATTCTGTACATGATGTCTGCTTCACTGAATGGAAGAAAACATGTTCATTTTGCTGTAGCACGCTCCTTGGTGAAACCATACATAGTACCAGTTAATCTAACCTCCATATCATACACCTCCGCAGTTCCTGATTTTGACTCAGATTTTTGCTCTGCCCCTCCTAAGACTGTCAATTTTGGAAGACAATGTAGTGGATTACATTTGATAAAAATGTAGCGTTGCAGACTTCTTTTGTTTCAGAAAACGAATGTTAATTAACATTTTCTTTCTCTTATTAATCAGTACTAATAATTTTAATAAGTGTTTATGATTAATTCTGGATCTGTCCATGATTCTGGGAGTAAGACGTTGAACACTATACTTATAATGTACAAAGTATTTATGATCTGTATACAATGCTTTATATGCGTTGCCAAATCAAGTGAAGTGCTAGGTGTGTATTGAAAACATCTATGCAGTCATAATTAAGCACAATGGAGACTAGCACTTGAAGATAAAACTAAATGTATTTGTTATTCCTCTTTGTCTTAATGCCTATATAAAGAATTCAGGATATCTATATGGAGTGTGGCAGTCCCACACCAAACCATATAATTTGTCTGACATAGTTTAAGAAGAGAGGAATGACAAACTGTATATTTCATTGTTTACGGGAAAGGAGTTATGGGATAATGTGCTGATTAATACAGGCACATACATTTCAGTTACATACAGACCGTTACCAGAGAACAAGAGTACAGTTATAATGTTGCTAGCATTTGAAGGATCAAAGGTTAAGCAGTGAGCAGCTCTCAGTGTGACTGTACTGCACTAGGTATGGACATAGGTTCATAGGTAGGTACTAGGCCATTGGTCCTAGGGCCTATATACACCTAGCCAAAAAGGTACCCTGGCTTTCACCACCCAAGAAAATTATTTTCCTGTGTCCCTGTCGAGCAGAGGCACAGAAATGATCCCTGGGGTGAATTTCCTATTTCCCATCCAGTCATCAAGATTTTCTTGAAGAATGCTAATGAGGAGCTTTGTTTGACATAGATAGGTCTGTTCCAGAGTATGGGAAGTCTCTGGGACAGGAATCTATCCCTCTAGCATGTTCTGTTTATTGTGGTGACAAGGTTTAGGTCCCTACAGCGTGTAGTTCGGAGGGATTGGAATTTCTTTAAGTGGAGCACGTCCAACAGATCTGGGTTTGACATAGCTTTGTATGTTAGGCAGAGATCGCCTCTGAGTAGGCAATATGCGAAAGAGTAAAGCTGGAATTTTTTGAGACGGTCTGCGTAGGGTATCTGTTTGAGGCCAGTAATCCTCTTTGTGAGGTATTTCTGTGACCTCTGCAGTTGTTGTAGATGTCTTGTGAGGTACATACCAAAAGGGGTGCTGTACTCTATAATGGGTCTAATGAGTGATGAGTAGAAGGGAACAATGACCTCTTTTTTTTACTGGATGAGAAACCTTTTGTGATGAGGTGTGCCACTTAGAAGGATTTCCTGACCACTGTGGCAATGTGATTATCAAAGGAGAGACTGCTGTCCACCTGTGTCCCAAGGTCTCTTATCACACTTTTGGTGTTAAGTAGACTACCACCTATGTAGTAGTTCATGGGTACAGAGTTTTTATCAAAGGGGATGACAATCCACTTTTTGGCACTGAGCTTCAGGCCATGGCTTTGACACCAGGCATCTGTCAAGCGAGGTCCTTTTGTAGGATGTCCACATCGTTAGGAGTTTCGATTATGGCTCCCAGTTTGCAGTCATCTGCAAACTTCGTTAGCCAAAGACCTTCTGTGTTAGCCTGCACTTCAGAGAAGTATATACCAAACAGGAGAGGACCCAGGACTGAACCCTGTGGTACTCCACTTGTCACTGGTCTGAAGTCAGATTTGGAGTCTGCTACTTTCACAGTGTGGGTTCTGTCCGTCATGACATGACATGTCAGAGTTAAATGTTGATGTCCTTCATATTGATCAATGCTGCAGTAACCTTAGCTATATGGGTTATATCCTGCCAAGGAGTTAACAGCCAGCTAGCTTCCAAAGTTTCAGAGAACCTTCCACACACCTAAACTGTCAGCTTGAGCTGAGCTGACGAAAAGATGAGTTTGGCTGCAACGCTCTTCAGAACATTACTGTTGCCGATGAGTATGATCCTCTGAGGCTTGCGAGGATTGATGGTCAGCTTCTTATTTCCTTAACTGGGCAGATAAGTTCCCTTTGGGGAAAAAACTTCCATTTTCTTATTTTTTTACTAATGTTTTATTAACTTTACTGAAGAGAAAAGTATTTTAAATCTAAGAGTGTTGTATTTTAACAGATTGTCTCGAGGCTGTAACATACTTTTAAATGGTGCTCTCATTTCTGTCAGTTTAAAAGTAGTGTCAACTAAGTGATAAAATATTTTCTGTGGAGAAATTGTTTATTTTTTAATTAAAATATATTTTTTTCTTGTATTTTGTCTGTCAAAAAAGAGTAACGTTTGAGGACTGGTAGTTTTACTGGCATTTTGTTTGTTTTCCCAGGAGAAAGGCACCATTTTTAGCTTGCCCATGTAACATATTGTCAAGTCTCACAGCTGGTCCTTCTTCCAGCCACAAAAAGAAAGAGTTAAGCAAACAGCCTTTGCCACCACAGCAGGCTAGCAATTTGCCTTAGCCACAGGTGAGTGACTCTGTTGTGGCCATTTATTGTACCTCAGACCACTCTTCTTTTACCCTGGATCCCTCTGGTGTAGCACCTACAGCCAGTATGGATCATGAGTTAGCCATGTCCTCTGCAGCTGTTGGGGTCCCCTCAGTGGGCAAGGGAGAGCGACTCTTATTGGCCCTGGGGAGGGAATAGGGAAGGTGTCCCTGTTGTGTAAGAATGCTGTGCCCATCCCTGGGGAAGCAGTGACTGCCTTAAGTAACAAGGTTCAAGGTTGGCTCCATTTTTCTTGTCAAAAGGAAACAGCAAACCAAGCATGTGTCTACTCCTTCTCAAATTTCTTTGGATAGGAGTAGTTTACTGGGACTGGCTCAGGGTTTAATTTATGCTATTGATCCTTCTTGTAGAGTAGTTTCTAGTAAAAGAAAGAGAGGAATGCCTCCATTTCTGAATAGATTCAAGATTCTGAATCTGAGCAGGAGGATGAAGGGATAGAGTCAGGATTTTGCCCTCAGATTTCTGATTCAGACTCAGGAGAAATCACTTTTGGATTCTCCCTGTGGGGGGTTCTTTTTCTCTGAGACTATTGCTAGAATATCCCAGTGTTTTCAGTGAGAAAACACATAGGTGTCTCAGTCCCTCAGAAAATACTACGAGTTGTCATGGAAGAATTTTCTGGAACCTACACCCTTTCCTCCCATCCTGTCTGCCTTACATGAAGTGTATCTTACTGCCTGCAATTTTCTTTATAGTCAGCCATCTGTCTCTAAAAAGGCAGATATGAAGCATAAAGTTCCTCATTCTTTTAAAATTTTACACACTGTTCCTAACCTAACCCAGCAGCTGTAGCTTTAGTTGACTCTTCTGCTGCTAAGCACTTAGTTAATTGCATTTCTGTTCTTTTTAACAAGGATGTGAAAATTATTGATAGGTATAGAAGAAAAGGTGTATACGTCTGCAGCTTTGAATTTCAGAATTTTAAATTGTCAAGGTCATATGTTAAAGTTTATTCTGATATTTTGTGAAAGCATGAGGAATGTCTTGTATACAGTTTCTTCTTGTGTAGAAAAATCTGCTTTAAGTAACTTCTTTTATTGTACAGGTCACTACTCATTGCTTGCAGTGTGTGTGTGTGTGTGTGTGTGTGTGTGTGTGTGTGTATGACTTTTTTGATACTTCTTCCAGGGCTATGGCCAATGGTACTGTTTTAAGGAGGTTTGCTTAGCTGCATTCTCAGAACCTCCCAGATGATGTAAAAAATGAGATTTGAAATTCTTCCTTGGATAGTGTTTGTCCTCTCTGCCACAGAATTGATCAAAAAGTATGATGAAAGGGGCAAGCTGATCAAGGTATCTGTAAGATTTTTCAGCCAGGTGACTAGAGGCTTCTGAGCATACATTGCCTGTTTTTTTTTCTTATTTATATTATTTACTGCACTTTTTATTGCCTGCTGCCTACTTTAATACTGTATTTATATACTTTGTACTAAACTGCACTGTTGTAATGCCATTGTCAGCTTTACTGTGACTGTTAAATCATATGCTATTGCTGTTTTCACTGTTTGCTAAGCTCTTTTTGCTATTTTCACTGTTAAAAAGTATTTCCTGGTACTTTTCACTGTTGAAATCTCTTCTGCTTGTTCTGGTTTTCCCATTAAGCAGTGTTAAAATAACTGGATTGTTAGCGATTTAAAACATTATTTAGAGTCTCCTTGCTATTTTTCGGCTGTTTTAAAATATTTTTTAGTGCCTCACTGCTATTTTTCTTCAGTGTTAAACATTCTTTACTGTTTTCTGCCATAACTAAGGTAGCTAGTAGCTGTAGCATAGTCCAGATACAGGTTTGCTGCATCTAGGTCTGTTTGTGGTGGCTGTTTGTTCTAGTACATTTACAGGCCATCTTTGATTGGAAAGGGCTCTTTTGCACTCTAGTGAAAAGAGTGTGCTAATTGGAACCTGTCTGGTAAAGGGTGGTTGGTCTAGGGCTTGGAGTAAACATCCTCATTGGTCCTTTTGAACCTTTGTAAAGTTTTTTTTTCAAGTTTTTAGCTTCTGGTATTTAAGCCCTGCATTTGGGCAGGTTTCTGCTTGTGTGTGTGTCATGCAGCATCGCTCACTGCCATGCAGTTGTGCGCCATAGCCAGATAGATAAATTCAAGCAAAAATGTCCATCTACTGTGCTCCTGCTTGATCAGTCCTGAACCCCCCCCCCCACTTTGTGATAACAGTTCTTCAACCTAGCATTATGTACAATTGGACTACCCTTGTTTCTCCTGCCACTCTTGTTGACTTGGATCTCATGAGGCTGTGTAGCAATTGCCTCATGTACACTGACAACCCTCTACTAATAACTCACTCTAGTACAGAGTGCGAGAGCTGTAGCTACACTAAGAATATTGAATTCATGCTCTTTCGCACATGAAACAGTAACACTGAAGAGGTTGTCAACCCACCCATCACTACTCATGCACATATTACCACTACTCATACACATAGTATGCATCAGACACAAAAATCAACATATGCGGCGGTTCTCTCAAAAAAACTTGCAGAAACATCAGACACCTCCAAAACACAAGACTGCTGCAACTAAGACAGTTCTTACAGCACCCATGACACTCAGTAACACCAGTGTCTCACCTAAGATGCCCGTAAGGCGTGACACTGAAAAACCAAATTTTCTTGTCATTGGAGACTTCATAGTTGTTGTATCTTATTGTATATTTCGGCTTTTCCCAGTTAGGGGTCGTCACAGCGGAACTCTGGTCCACTAATGATTGGCAGTAGATTTTTAAATACCAGTTTGCCAGGCCTGACGCACAACCTTCAATGGAGGTACGCCCATTCACGCATGTCTCCACACAGAAGACGCTTTAGCTGAGAATCGAACAGGACAACGTCTTACTATGAGGCGACAACGCTACCGCAGCACAACCACCACAGGTTAGACAAGGAAAAAGTCAAAGTCAGCTGCTTGTCCAATGCCATGATTTGTCATATTATGCATGCACTCGGGTCTGTCAGCAACAAGTACCATTATGACTCTGTCATAGTTCATGTTGGGGGGAACAACTTGAGATATACCTCACTGGACTAAATGAAGAGAGACAAGACTGAGCTCTCTGAGGATATGTCTAGGCATGTATGCCCCTAGCATTGAGCGACATACTACCCTCACCTAGAATGATGCCACAGTATAAACAAAAAATTGATTTAGATAATTAGCTTAGTTTTTGTGTCATTCAAAGGGGATCCAGTTTCTGTCAGCCTGGGAAGCCATGGTCGACAAAGCTCACTGCTTTGCCAGAGACTGTTTGCACCTGGCACTACTAGGCTTTCAGCTGGTGGCAAAGGCTCTTTCCTCCCCCATAGTGCCTTTTTGTAGGCAAGGTCTCGAAAACGAACTTGCCAATGTGAAATTTGCCAATCAAAACAAAATAAGGGTTATGCTGCTAAACATTAGGAGCTTAAACCAAACACTGCATACCCCGGAAGCACTTGGAAAATATAGATGTCTGTGCAGTCACAGAAACCTGGTTCAAGGCCTCAGAGAGTACCCTGGCCTTGCAAGGCTACAATGCCTTCCACACCTCCAGACTGCAAAACGAGCATGTGAGAACCACAGGAGGTGGTGTTTCTATCTGTATTAGAGATCAATTCACCTCCCATTTAGTTGGACAGGACAACTCCATGGAGTTACTCCAAGTACAGGTTACTGTGGGTAAGACCCCCATTCAAGTCATAGACAGTTATAGATCCTCCTCCATGGGGTCATGACTCACATAAAGCCTACTTGACCATATTAAAGTCAATCCATATATTCCCGAACATTTTGGTTATGGAGAATTTCAATTATCCCACCATAAACCAGGAAACATACGCTAGCCCTAACTCATTAGCGCAAAAATGCCTTGACTTTAACTCAAATGCCCTGAAACTAATTGTTCATACCCCAGCGAATGGGAAAAAAACATGCTAGATTTGGTCCTCACTAACATGTCAAACAGATCCACTGCTTCAATTGTTGGACCATCATTAGTTAAATATGACCACAAGTCTGTCACCTTTGAGCTGACACTAACACCAGAACTCACAAGGGGCGAAGTCAGACTAAAAAACTTCACCAAGGCAAACTATACTCTTCTAGGTTAAGGTATAGTTTCATATGTGTGTACTAGGCTAATGGCCCTGGAGCCTTTACAGGCCTAGCCCATGGGATTACCATGGCATCGTGCCACCCAACCTTAGTTCCCAGTGCCTCTGTCGAGTAAAGCCACTGGAGTCATCCTTGGGATGAATTTTCTATTTCCCATCCACTCATCAAGATTGCTCTTGAAGAGGGCCAGTGAGGTGCTCTGCTTGACATGTATGGGAAGTCTATTCCACAGCATGGGCAGTCTCTGGGTTATGAACCTGTCCCTCCAGCATGTTCTGTTGATTGTGGTAATGAGCGTGTGGTGTGGAGGGATTGGGATTTCTTTAGATGTAGCATTTCTAACAGAGCTGGGTCAGACATGGCTTTGTAAGTCAAGTAGAGATCACCTCCAAGTAGGTGATATGAGACAGAGAATAGTTGGAGTTTTTTTGAGTCTGTCCATATAGGACAAATGTTTAAGGCCTAGGATCCTCTTTGTGAGGTACTTTTACGGCCTCTCCAGTTGTTGCTGGTGTTTAGTGAGGTACATGCCAAATGGGGCATGGTACTCGATGATTGGCCTAATGAGGGAAGAGTCGAGGGAGACAGTGACCTCTTTCTTCCTGGATGGATGGAGACCCTTAGTAATGAGATGTGCCACATAGAAGGACTTTCTGACCACAGTGGCAATGTGGTGGTCAAGGGAGAGGTTGCTGTCAACCTGTGTTCCCAGAT
The DNA here is from genome assembly GCF_019279795.1 of Protopterus annectens. NCBI lineage: Eukaryota > Metazoa > Chordata > Ceratodontiformes > Protopteridae > Protopterus > Protopterus annectens. Next base: position 479,450,652 of record NC_056727.1, read on the forward strand.
CTCTTATAACACCTTCTCTGTTCAGTGGATTACCATGGATGTAGTAATTCATGGGAACCGTGTTTTTCCCAAAAGGGATGACGACACATTTTTTGGCATTGAGCTTAAGGCCATGGTTCTGACACCAGTTGTTGGTCTCAGTGAGGCCTTTTTATAGGATGTCAACATCACTTGGGGAGTTAATAATAGCTCCCAACTTGCAATCATCTGAGAACTTTGTCAGCCACAGTCCCTTCTTGTTGGCCTGGACTTCAGATAAGTAGATACCAAACAGGGGAGGACCCAGGACCAAACCCTGTGGGACTCCACTCATGACTGGTTTGCAGTCTGACTTGGAGTCAGCTACTTTCAAACTGTTGGTTCTACCTGTGAGCCAGATTACAACCCACCTAGTGATATAGGGGTTTATGCCTAGTTTAGTGAGTTTTTCTATGATTCCTGAGTGGGGAATGGTATCAAAGGCCTTGGCCAGATCAAGGTAGGCTGTATGAACCACCTACATAAACACCTTTATAAATACATTCCAAGCCCCACCCCCCAGACAGAAATGGTAACTACACTGAAGCTTACACTAAAACCCTGTACAATCACTTGCATACGTGATTAGACTCGGCTTTACCAGAAAGAATCAAAGTGAGAGCCCAAAGTAAAAACAAACCACCATGGTGGACATCCAGCATAAACAAACTTTACAATAAATGCAAAAGGTTGCTGTCCAAAAAAACAAAGGTGAGGCCCCACAATGGAAAAGCACCCTCCTCAGCTTCAACAGGCAAGTAAAACAACAAATCAAATTCTCTAAGGGCTCTTTTGAGAAAAACTTAGCAAACACAACCAAGGATAACCATAAGGCCTTTTACAGCAGCATATGTAGCCTAAAAGGTAGAACCCACACATGTGCAGAATTAGTGACAAATAGTATTTCACACACTGACCCCCACAGAGATAGCAAGCGTGCTAGCGGATAGGTTTGGCAAAACTTTCACTCCCCTATCCCCTCCAAATTTAACACAAACCTTCCCCATACTCCTCCACCCTATTTATCTAAAGAGCAGGTCACTAAAGCCTTGTCCAGAGCAAAAAAACAGCCTGTATGGGACCAGACTGCATCCCAGGCTGTCTTCTCAACAGGCTAAAACATGAATTAGCATCACCATTCATTAAGTACCCTTTTGAGCTAGTAAAGATGTGCAACAGGTAAGGGTGATAAGGGATAATGAGGGAAACGTACTCACAAGCGAGGAGAGTGTGTTGCGCAGATGGAAAGAGTACTTTGAGGGGTTGATGAATGAAGAGAATGAGAGGGAGAGAAGGTTGGATGATGTGCGGATAGTGAATCATGAAGTGCAGTGGATTAGCAAGGAGGAAGTAAGGATAGCTATGAAGAGGATGAAGAACGGAAAGGCCATTGGTCCAGATGACATACCTGTGGAAGCATGGAGGTGTTTAGGTGAAATGGCAGTGGAGTTTTTAACTAGATTGTTTAATGAAATCTTGGAAAGTGAGAGGATGCCTGAGGAATGGAGAAAAAGTGTTTTGGTACAGATTTTTAAGAATAAGGGTGATGTGCAGAGCTGTAGTAACTACAGCGGGATTAAACTGATCAGTCACAGCATGAAGTTATGCGAAAGAGTAGTGGAAGCTAGGTTAAGAAGGGAGGTGATGATTAGTGATCAGCAGTATGGTTTCATGCCAGGAAAGAGCACTACAGATACGATGTTTGCTCTGAGAGTGTTGATGGAGAAGTACAGAGAAGGTCGGAAGGAGTTGCATTGTGTCTTTGTGGATTTAGAGAAAGCATATGACAGGGTGCCTAGAGAGGAGTTGTGGTATTGTATGAGGAAGTTGGGAGTGTCAGAGAAGTATGTAAGAGTGGTACAGGATATGTACGAGGGTAGTGTGACAGCGGTGAGGTCTGTGGTGGGAGTGACGGATGCGTTTAAGGTGGAGGTGGGATTACATCAAGGATCAGCTCTGAGCCCTTTCTTATTTGCAATGGTGATGGGCAGGTTGACAGACTAGATCAGACAGGAGTCTTTGTGGACTATGATGTTTGCAGATGACATTGTGATCTGTAGTGAGAGTAGGAAACAGGTGGAGGAGACCCTGGAGTGGTGGAGATATGCTCTAGAGAGAAGAGGAATGAAGGTCAGCAGGACTAAGACAGAATATATGTGTGTGAATGAGAGGGAGGATAGAGGAATGGTGAGGATGCAGGGAGTAGAGGTGTCGAAGGTGAATGAGTTTAAGTACTTGGGATCAACAGTTCAGAGTAATGGTGAGAGTGGAAAAGAGGTGAAGAAGAGAGTACAGGCAGGATGGAGTGGGTGGAGAAGAGTGTCAGGAGTGGTTTGTGACAGACGAGTACCAGTAAGAGTGAAAGGGAAGGTCTACAAGAGGGTAGTGAGACCAGCTATGTTATACAGGTTGGAGACAGTGGCATTGACAAAAAGGCAGGAGTCAGAGCTTGACATGGCAGAGTTGTAGATGTTAAGATTTGCACTGGGTGTGACAAGGATGGACAGGATTAGAAATAAGTATATTAGAGGGTCAGCCCAGGTTGGAAGGTTTGGAGACAAAGCCAGAGAGGCAAGATTTACGTTGGTTTGGACATGTGCGGAGGAGGGATGCTGAGTATATTGGGAAAAAGATGCTAAGGATGAAGCTGCCAGGTAACAGGAAAAGAGAAAGGCCTAAGATGAGGTTTATGGATGTGGTGAGAGAGGACATGCAAGTGGTTGGTGTGACAGAGCAAGATGCAGAGGACAGGAGGAAATAGAAACAGTTGATCTGCTGTGGCTACCCCTAATGGGAGCAGCTGAAAGAAGAAAAAGAAGAAGATTCATTAAGTACCCTTTTCAATCCTAGCCTAACCACAGGCTTTGTTCCTGCAGAATGGAGAACAGCAGCTGTTATTCCCCTCACAAAGGTGGCCTAGCAACAGACCCAGGGGATTACAGACCCATAAGCCTGAGCAGCCTCATCTGTAAGGCCATGAAACGTATCATTATGGACCTTATAAATAAAGATATAGGAGACCTCCTAACCCTGGATCCAACTCAATTTGGCTTCATGAAGGGCAGATCCTGACTGTTAAATCTGTCGAATTTCCTTGAAAAGGTGACCAAGGCCATTGACTAGGGCAAATCTGTGCACATGGCATACCTCGACTTGGCAAAGGCTTTTGACACAATCCCACACTCTGGCATTGATGATAAGCTTGTCAAACTGAATGTAAACCCCTTTGTTGTAAGATGGGTTGCTAACTGGCTCACAAATCGGGCACACACTGTCAAAGTGGGCGACCAGCAGGGTGCCACATGGGTCAGTGCTGGGCTCTCTACTGTTTGGTATATACTTCAGAGCTCAGAAGTTCAGGCCAGAACTAAGGGATTATGGCTGACCAAGTTTGTGGATAACTGCAAACTGGGTACAATTACAGAATCTCCAAATAATGTCAATATATTCCAGGAGGGTCATACACAGGCCAACGACTTGTGTCTTAGTCACCGTCTCAAACTGAATGCAAAGAAATGCATCATTGTTTTTTCCAAAGGGAATAATGTCCCTTCACACTGTCAAATCAACAACAATACCCTAAGTACCCAAGAAGTGGTAAGGGATCTGGGATCACAAGTAGAATGTGAGCTTAGGTTTGACCACCATGTGATACTGTAGTAAGGAAGACTTTCTATGTAGCACCCTTTATTAGTAAAGGCATCACCTTAAGAGCCGAGGAGGTTGTAACCCTTCTGTACTCAGCACTAATCCGATCCATAATTGAGTATAAAGCCCCATTTGGCATGTACCGTACAAAGTACCTGCAGCAATTGTAGATACCTGAGAGGTTTCTAACAAAGATCAAGGGACTCCAGCATGTGCCATACACAGACTGACTAAAGTTCCTGTCACTGTACTTGGTATCGTATAGACTTCTTAGGGGAGACTTATGCCTGGCTTATAGATCAGTCTCAGACCCAGACCTAATGAACTTGTTGGACGTGTGAAAATCCAAAGAGCTACCCATTCCAGGGACCTGAATATGACCAGTAACTTACATGCTGGAGGGTCAGATTTGTCTCCCAGCGACTGCCGTGTCTTTGGAGTAGGCTGCCAATTCATGCAAAGTAGATCCACCTCTATGATACTGTTCAAGAGGAACCTGGATGAGTGGATGAGGCACTGTCAATTCTTACCAGGGATAGTGCCCATAACCCTCCTGGACATGGGCAGTCATTACTAAATGCAGTCCAGGGTATTGATTAGCATATCTATGGTATTACATTGGGCTGTATCGGCTAGGCTTAAAATGACCTCCGGGTTGATAGCCTAATAAAGTCCTAAGATCCTATGATTCCTCCATTTCCAAATTGCCTAAGGAGTTTTCTGTTTTCTTCCAATTTAAAAAAAAAAAAAAAAAAAAAAAACAGAAAACGGTCTCAACAGAACTCGGGTAAAGAGATGTTTAAGTCTCAAACCTCCCAAAGCCAAGTATGCTCCAACAAGTCTGAATTACTGTTCAAGGGACTTTGTATCCCCCTCCTACCACGTTTCTTTTTTGATTTTCAGAAAGTTTGAATTTCTTTTTTTCTGTTTGGCAACAGATTATTTTAGACACATGAGTTCTGAAAATCATTAATCAAGGTTACAGATGACAATGGGGGGAAATTCCTCTTTTCCCGGGGATTATTCTTCATCCTGCAGATCAGAATCTTTTTTGTTTCCATCTGTTCTTCATAACTTCTTGTCCTAATGATTGATAGAAACAGCTCCTCCTTCCCAGGTGGGTAGGTGTTTTATTCAAGGTTTTCCTAGTCCCAAACCCAGTTGTGGATCTTTCTTTTCTGAACCTGTTTGTGATGGTGCCCAAATTCAAAATTGTCATTTTACAGCCTGTTGCTTCTTCCTCTTTCAAGTTTCCTGATAACACTAGACTTAAAATATGCTTATTATCACATTTCTGTTCATCCAGACTTCAGACGTTTCTTAAGGTTTTTTGTGTCTGCATCACATTATCATTTCTCCATCTTACCCTTTGAACTATCCATTGCACCAAGACTGTTCACAAAGTGTCTAGCTCCAGTTATACCTCATTGCAGGCTACAGGGTATCTCATTTTTTCTGTATTTAAAAGACTTGCTTATCTTTTCAGAATTTTTTTCAAAATGTCTGGAATCTCTCTTGAGTGAGAGACCTCTTGCACAAGCTTCGATTCCAAGAGAACATTCAAAAAACTTTGAGTCTCTCACACAGAATTATGTTCCTAGGATGCCAACTAGACTTGGTATGCCTCACGATTTTGGGTCTCCTGGCATCTATGATTCTTCTGATACTCATGACAAGACTCCATATGAGAAACTACAGTGGTATCTGAAATCTCTTTTGTCCCAGTATCAACACCCTGTATCTTTTCAGATCCCAGTACTGGGGGGTTGTCAGAAGAGAAATCCCTTGGTGGAGACAACAGATATGCTTAAATCAAGGTCTCCCGTTTTCTCTCCCTGTTCAAAGCTGTCAGTCACCACAGATGTTTCAGACTTTGCTTGGGGAGTAGTTTCAGGAGAGGTAAAAGTGCAAGGGGTGTGGGACACCAATAACAGATGCAAGCACATAAATATCAGAGGTGCGTGCCCTGATCAAGGCACTGAATTCTCTGAACCATCATTGGTCACCAGAACCAATTCAGGAGGTTGCAGACAATACCACAGTGATGTATTGCATCAACAGGCAAGGGGGAACTGGGTTATACCCCCTTTTCAGGCTAGCTATGTTACCTTGAGATATAGCTTCACTGCACAATCTTACTCTACAGGCATCCTGTCCTACATTCCTTCAGAGCACAGTTATGTGGCAGACAATCTCAGCAGAACCAGGGCAGGCCATAATAAATGGAAAGTAGATCCGGGGGGTCTTCCAAGATTTGATCCCTCCGTAGGGAGTTCTTGAATAGACCTCTTTGCCTCCTCTCTGAACAATCAATTGGAAAAATTTTGTTCCAAAACTTCATACAAGAAGGCCTGGAAGACAGATGCCTTTTCTTTTCTTTGGACAAGAATGTTCCTGTATGCCTTTCTACCCTTTCCATTAATATACATTGTACTTCTGAAGATTCAGAGGAAATCTACCGAGATGGTTGTGGTGACTCCCTTCTGGCCCAGAAAACCATGGTTCTCCCTTCTTTTGGAAATGGCAGGTGCAATTACTACAAGCTTCCTCACAGAACAGATCTACTCACAAGAACAAGTGTGTTTGATACAACCCCCCCCCCCCCATCAGTCATCATCAGTTGACTGCCTGGATGATAGGGTCTTAATTCTTTCTAGGCACCTGTTGTCTGGGGATGTCCAGCTGGTACTTATGGAGGCAAGAAAGCTTGCTAGTAGAAGATCATATATTAGCAAATGTTAAAGGTTTTCTAGATGGTGTCAGCAACATAACCAGCACCCATTCAGGGCTAGTTTTCCTCTGGTTTTATAATATTTGTGAGTTACTATCCTGTGGTCTTTCCTATTCCTCTATCAATGCCCATTTATCAGCCATTTCAGCATGTCTACTCATGTATCCTTTTCTTTTAAGGTAGTTTCATGTCAAAAAGTTCTTGAAAGTGGTTTTGCATAAGAGACCATCAAATAAACTGGTGGCCTCTCCTTGAGATCTTAATTTTGTGTTAGAAAAAATAGCTTTTTCTCCATTTGAACCAGCTAAAGCTGCTGACTTAAGGTTCTTAACATGGAAAACAGTTTTACTGATTGCTCTGATCTCTGCAGGAAGGGTGTCTGAGTTGCAAGCTCTTATGGTGAGTCAACCCTACATAATTTTCTACAAGAACAGTCTTTTTTATGAGAATTTATCCTTCTTGTCTGCCCAAAGTTTATTTTAAGCCAAATTATCCATCTCTCTGTTTTCTTTCCTGAACATAAAAATTAGGGAGAAAGGATACTGCATACTTTGGATGCTCACAGCTTTGGTACTACCTTGACAGAACTAATTAATTGTTCCTTTTTTGTGAAGGTAAGAATAAGGGAAAACCCGTCTAAACTATTTCAAAATCTCATGCTGAGTACAACAAAAGATAATAGCATTCAATAACCAATCTATTCCAGGCAGGTCAAGGCCTACCTTACAAGAACATTGATTTTTATATGGCTTTTTAGAAAGGGTTGGATTCTACAAATATTCTAGAAGCTGCTACTTGGTCCTCTGTGCATACTTTTACAAAGCACTTTAAGCTGGATTCCTTCTCTAGGTCTAGATCATGCTTTGGTAGGACCATTCTTCAGGCACTCCTGGACCTTTCTCCTTTAGCTTCCAGTTATAGTTAGCCATGGTAATCTACCCGTATAGCTAATGCTACTGCAGCAGTGATCAATATGAAGAACATGGTACAGTTGTGTAACTTACCATAACAGCATTGTTCGAGTGATCTCTGCTGCAGTAGCTGCTCAGTCCCTCCATCCCCATCTTTTGGTATGTTTTTATGCCAGGGTGTGGACATTTATTTTTTATTATTTCTAGCCTTGTCCTTTCAGGGCTCATCCTCCCTCTCTTTGCTGGCAGGAAAGCTCTGAAGGTCTTCCCACTCAAACTTGCCTTTTTGCAGTAGTGATCATTCGAATGTCTACCATTATGTTAAGTTCACACAACTGTACTTTTTAGACTTCAGTAAAAAGATTTTATGGAGACCTAAATATGCTACAAAATGTACAGCAGTGCAAACAGATGACACTTGTAAGAAATTGTGTACACTAAATTGTGCAGATGACGTACAGAAATTAAAAAAATCAGTTACTACTGAAATGCTCAGATGGCTAAAGACAAAATAAATTCTGGTTCAGTTTTCACAGCTCAAGCACTGGTAGAAAATATACATTTTCAGAAACAATATCTTATTCTCAGAGAAACAGTGACATACTGGAAAGGAGTAAAGAAAACAAGTCTATTCAGTTCACTTTTATGGCCAGTAAGGAAAAAAGATGACATTTACAGGCTAGTCTGTCTGTCTGTGTCTTTTGGCTTTTCCCGGTTAGGGGTCGCCACAGCGGAACTCCGGTCCGCTAATGATTGGTAGTTGTTTTTTACGTACCGAGTTACCAGCCCTGACGCACAACCTTCAACGAAGGTACGCCCATTCACACGTCTCCACGCAGAAGACACTCTAGCTGGGAATCTAACCGGACAGCATCTTACTGTGAGGTGACAAAGCTACCGCAGCACCACCACCGCGGACTTTACAGGCTAGTACTAGATTTAAAATTATGTACACCATTCTGGTAACACATGATGTATATGGTACACCAGAAATGGCAGTCAAGTTAAATCTGTGAAATAAATGGTTACAGTTACAGACCTGTCAGATGAATTTTTTGCTATTGTTTGTTTTCAGCAGACATTGTCAAGACTATTGAATTATGGGAATAAAGTGTTGCAATACATAAATAATATCTTGATACAGTGAGAGCCCAAAGAGGAACATTTACAGATATTAAATGTTTTGCTAGTTTTACAGAGTATAGAATTTAAAGTCAGTGTTACAGTTTTAAAAGTGACAGTATAGTCAAACATTCGGATTCCATGCAAGAAAGGAGTGCAGCATAAAAATTATGTGTCAATGCAGCCACAGGTTCAAATTTCATGTAAGGAAAGAATGCAATGTAATTTACTGTGTGAGGAAACTTCACGTACTTGTAAAGGAGCGACAAGTAAAGCTTCAGAATTGAATCAGTTAATTTCTAGGAGTAAATGTGTATATGTAAACAGTTTAAGAAGATTTTATACATTTCATGCAGGAATTGCAGTTTACCAGAGCATACTAGAGGCATGAATTTAATCGAATTATCAGATTACAGGTCAGCTGAGCGAGCTGAATTAAAGACAGTAATGTATGCTATAAAACAGTATGGAAAAGTCAGTTAAATATTATTGGTGACAGTTTTTTATGCAATAACAGATCTTACTATTTATCTCAAGCTTTGGGCTGCAAAAAAATTATAGGCAGTAATAAGAAATCATTGCAGCTTTAGAAGTACTGCAAGAGTTAAATTACTTCAACTGAAAGAACAGATATATGTAAGGTAAGATGGCAGAGAACTGCATACTGAAGACATTCTTTTGTATGAATTACAGTGAGGGTCAGAGAGTAAAAGTTAAAAATGTCAACAGTTAGGATTCATTTTATAAAGGTGTAGAAATGCTGAAGAATTTGTACAGTGCCAGATTATTTATTTATTTAGTTGACATTTGTTTACCGGGTTAATCCAAATGGGACAAATACCTTTTTCAGTGGAGACCCGGGGAGAAAAGCTCCACAATAAACATTTAATAATTAGATATAAAGTAAATCAAAAATTTACAAAAACATAAACAATATATTTAACATAACTGGTACTTTGAATAAATATGGTAGCATAAAAAAATACAGATAGATCTTAAGTCTTAGAAAAGCTAAAACCAGTGCAAATAAAATTGGCTAAGAAAATTATAATAAATGAAAGAATTTCTAAGTTACAGAAAAGAAACAGAAACCGAGAAGAGAGAAGGAAAGAATGATGTAGTTGCCATAAAGAGAAATAGAGAACGGTATGGTCTCACAGATATATAAGTAAGAATAAGAGAGTAGTTTAAAGGAAATTTAGTCAGGAGGAAGATAGCACAGATGGTTTATTTTCCTTAAAGTGAATTTTTACTGACTTTCTAAATAGGGATTTGGATCTGATGTATCTGATGTCAAGAGGTAGATTATTCCAGTTCTCAGCAGGGTAACGGCTATAGATATTTTTCTGTGTTGGACTTGGGTTTGAGAATGGTTAGGAGATATTGTTTAGAGCTATGTAGGGTTCTAGTAGGGGTACAGAGAGAGATGACAGATGAAATGCTGGGACAGAAAGTGGGTTGGTATAGAACAGAATGAATTATTTGAAGCTGAGAGAGGAGGAGGTAATGGGGGGATTCTGACCATTTCAGCTTTTCTAAGTGCTATGAAGTGATGAGTAGAGTATGGAAGTTCATCAGCAAATTTAGCAATCTTGTTGTAAGTGGATTCAAGTTTAGAGATAAGCAAGGTCTGTAAGTTGATGAAAATTTGAGAGCCATAGAGAAGGGTAGGTAACAGGTAGGTATGTGAAAGAGCTCTTTTAGCAGTGCTAGAGAGAAAGTATTTGTTTCTATAAAGGAGACCAAGTTTTTGATGGGTTTTCTTAATGTTACTTAGAACATGAAGATAAAATTTTAGCTGGTCACCAATAGTGACTCCTAGTAGTTAAGTGTGGCTTTCTACTATCATAGATGTATTATTGAGGGAAGAGATGGTGAAAGATGATTTCAAGTGTGAAATAGATTTTGGTATGAAGAGTAAGAGTTTAGTTTTCTTTAGATTTAAGATTAAAAAGTTACGATTAAGCCAGTTTTCAACAGACAAAGAGTTCTGTGTTTTATTAAGAAGTTCAGGGAGGGTATCAGCAACAGTGATAACAGTGGAGTCATCTGCTTACTGGACAAGTGATGAGTATTAGGGAAAGGAAGAAAATTTGTTTAGTAAAGATGTTAAAAAGAAGTGGTCCAAGAACTGACCCTTGGGAAACTCCCACCTGAACAGGCAATTCAGGAGAGATAGCACTGTGAAGATTGGGGAAGAAGGGGTGAAGGCTGCCAACCTAGTCAAATAGAATTTGATACATAATTCTATCATTTGTAAATATAAATGTAAAATACAGGCTTGTTTCTTAAATGAAAGAAAATACTGTAAAATGTGAACTTCAAGATTGTAGCAGCATTGCCATCTACTGTAAGGAAAACTAAGCCAAGCATTTCACATCTGTTCTTTTGAAGTTAAAATTATGTCTTGTATACCCTTTGATCTAGATAGTGGGGCAGAATAGGCTAGCTGAACACATTCTTTCTATTGTTTTAAGTTAAGGAATAATTACTAGAGTGTACATGTGAAATGTCTTTTATTGTTGTAGTTTCCTGAGCAGGTTTTAGATTGTTAAATAATTTAGCCTGTTGGCCTGGGAACTCCAGACTAAGTGTCACAATGATGTAATGTGTATACTGGGAAAACCTAAGTGTCAAAATGATGTAATCTGGGAGGGCCCAGCAGAGATGATGTTAGTGAGTTTAAAAATTATTGCTGAGAGAGAGACTGTAAGCATTTTGATTTTGATATCCAACTCTCAGCACTGCCTTGCTGTATGAAAGTAAGTTACTTTAGAAGTATGTTTTCTTGTAGAAATAGCTAGGACTATAAAGATTAGACTTGTGTTTGTCTGTTATGTCAGAACTGTACTACAGAATTATTTTAAGTTTCTGTGTGATCTCTGAAGTCTTGGCTAGCACTGTGGTGTAGTAGTATCTTGTGTTTTTAATTATTTATTATTAAATATTTTAAAAACCTTTTACCTGTGGCTGGTTTGTGTAGAGTTAAGTTAAGCTCTAGAGTACATTGCATATTTATAGAGTTTATTGTACAAAGCCACTCTAATAAGCCTTGGACTGATTAGTCAAACTTGCCAATTGGATAATAATATTGCACAGTAATAATTGGACACCCTTTTAAGGGCCTTTGGGTAGCTGATAGGTATTAGCTGGTGGTGGCAGTAATTACTTACATATAGTCTGGGTAAAGGGGTACAGCTGGAAAATCTGTGTTGGCCTTTCCCAGGAGTGTCTGTGAAGTTGTATAAATACTTATCTGAAAGTGTGTGTGGTGTGTCAGCTACCTGGGCAGGGACATGAAGCACTGGTGGGACAGAGAGGGTACTGGAGGTTAACTTGCCAGCTAGGCTGAGATCTGGACCCTGTAGCTGTGTCAGTGGGGAGTCTTATTTGGGCCTTGGGGAGCAAAGCCCCAGACTGACTGATCTCTGTGTGCACTTAAGGGAACTTGTACTTTACTGTATGTATTTGTTATCCTTTCCTCTTATATGAGACGCCCTTCCTGGTGTTAGTGGTAAGGATTGAGGCTCCTTGATTTCTGGGCCAGGGTACGGCCGTCACAAGCAGATTACTACTTTAGATTTAGCAGATTATTACTGTAGTTTCATCAGAGCTTTTAACAGGGAGAAAATGCCACTGAATTTTCCGTTTGATTTAGTAATGAAGTTATAGCCTTTCTGTTTTACTGTAGCACATTATCAGTGTGGTCACAGACCTACAATAATCTATTTATTAGTAACATACATAGGTTCATTCCAGGCATGAGAAATGTGTATGAAGTCAGTGCAACAAGTGGAATTGCTAAATCTGCACACGTTATTTTAAGAACGTGATACTGTTTTTGGGTACTTGCATATTATCGCAGCTACGTTCAACTCATACTGTGCTGTACAAATTAACTTTCATAGTCTTCCTTTCAGAGAAAAAGGTGCACTTTTCACATGCTTTTAGGATTTTTAATTTCTTATTTAATTCAAAAACTGTTGAGTAATCAGTATACTAACAGCCCTATACCATGAAGCATTGAGTGGTACCCATTTCTGACACTTTGCCCATCTTAATTGGTCTTTGTTTAATAGTAATGCTATCTGTGCTATACACACACCATTACGGCTGGTTTCACTGTGGTGGATAACCTAACATAACTTCACCTTTTTTTTTCAAATTATAAACAAAGCTCCTTTAACCCGAGACCCTCTGCTCTGCATGTGAGCCGTCTGGTTTAAATGTTGGTACATTTGTAACTTAACCTTTGGCTTGTAATCCCTACACTACATCCTTGTAGTATGTTCTATCGATTGTAAATGAACTCCAAATAATTCAGACAATTTAGTTAACAGGAAATTGTTTCGTGATCGGATATGAAAAGAGTCCACTTTTTCAGTGAGAAGAAGAGAATAACAGTTCATTCGTACAACAAAGCCTAACTCGAAGGAAACGTCTTTAATTTTTTTACCTTTTGGAACGTGGTTACGATAATATGCAAGTACCTTTTTTGTATTTTAACAGATATTATAGCAGGACAAGTTTATTACAGAAATGTTTTTGATGCAATTTCATTTACAAGCTTATAGAAGTTTCAAGCTATTGTGTCCACAGCCTTGTCATAGGGATATGAGGAGAGGTCTGGAGGCCAAATTATCTGTAATAGAGACTGAATATGGACAACAGATGACACTAGGGTGTCTTATCCAGTACCTCAGCATTGACTGTGGCATTGCAGAGTACGGCTTAAATTTGGCAATTGTTGTGGTACACAAGTCAAATATCAAGATCAACGCAAATGGCAGAAGTGAAGATTATTGTTTTTCAAATATAAATGTAATGTAGTTAACTGCATAATTTATTCAGTACATGCAGAGTGTGCTAATTTAATTTATGTGAATTTTTCAGCATCTGAAAAAAAATCTTTAGAATTAAGATACAAATGCAGATGTGTATTTGTGCAGGTAACTTTAGAGTTAAAGCAAGTATATTACAGATACAGATGCAGAAGTGTATTCATGCAAATTAGTGACATCAGAACATGAAGCATTTCAAGCTGAATTTCAAGTTATGTTTTCAGACAGTTGCATAATAGTAACAGATTTTAGTTTATGCTTTTATCTGTGTTCAAATGCTGCTACAAACAAGGTATTCCTTTAGTGTTAGTTTAATTTGTTCCCAGAATGTAACACTTATACCCAGCTCATCTGCTATTACAGCACACAGAAATTTAGTTAACACTTTAACGAATCTGAAGATTTACAAAAACAAGTTAATACAGTATATATGACAGTTATGCTTCAAGATGCAATATGGTGTATAAGACATGTTAAAGAATTGATCATAAAGGCAAGAGACTTCAGTACAGAAGATTTTAGATAATTAACAGGTCATGGGTGCTCAAATGGCACCTAATGGTTAAAATGAAAACTGCAAATGTTATTTGCCAGATAGAGACATTAATTTATAGTTTGCTATAGGAGTTGTAGCCATCATTATAGTATCCTTTGCAGACTATATTAATATGTTTATAAAGTAATTACAGAAGCAAATCCCAGTTCATGAATTTCAGGAGGATTTGTAAGAATAGGCTTGACATAAATATAGTTTTGCCAGAATACATCCTCTACAGAAATACTGTATTCTTGTTGCATAGGCCTAGAAATGCAGCCATGTTAAAGCACATTTTACGTGCAGTTTCAGTAAGTACAGTTTCAAGAATGTTTCAGTGAAGGCTGCAAATGAGCTCAGTGAAATAACCTTCAGTATCAAAGTACTGATAAAAATGAAATGTGCTAAAAGAGTGTGTAGAACATCTGCTACAAAAACAGAACTTGTTTAACTGGTACATGGCTTTGGAACCAAGGATAAAGAGGTCTGCAGAACTTGTTGAAAATTTACAGGGTTTTAGTATTATGACAGATGCTTTCTAGACAAAAGTCAGTTTATTTCAGTTTAGAGAAGAGTACAGCAGTTCAGTTTTGGACACTCAGCAGACTGAGTACAGAAATCAGGTCAAATGACCAACAGTTCAGATAATCAGAAGTCAGTAAAAGTCCAGAAACTATAGAAAACCATGTAGTTTGTCTTGAGTCTGCCATTTACAGAGAAATGGAGCAAGCCTACGTTCAGAAAAACTGTGGACAGCATAAGTCATTCTTCAGAACTACAGAAATCTAAATATTTAGTCTGGTTCAGTTTATCAGTTCTGTTATTTGAGCAGTGTCAGTGTAAGGCTTGTTCAGATCTTGATTAATTACTACATCTACCTCCACTCTATGCTGCTGCTACTAAATAAATAAACCACCATTATCAAACTCACAGCCAGTAAAGCCTTTTATTCCGAAGGGTACAAGAAGATTTGGCACATAAGGAGAAAATGAAATTAAATGTTTTGCACTTGTTCAGCCCAGCTCCAGGTAAATAAAAGATAAAAGCATTATTCTAGTTCTTGTATCCAGTATGCATACCATGGTAAATAATATGAAGTAGGCATCAGAATAGTGATATTAACAATAGTATACTTTTATGCGGATAATTAAGTAGATGTTGTGACAAGAATAGGCAGAGACACACACACACACACACACACACACACCGTTCGAAATCATGGTCTAGGTAACTAGAAAAGACAGGAGCATCAGATTTGGTAAAATATTGATGGAACTGAAAAATAAAACATTAAAGACTCTGAGTAAGCTTTAAAAAACGTAAAATAAATAAATTCTAGAGTGATTACAATTTTAAACATGTTTAGGAGAAGGAAATGTGAACTATAAGATTTGACAAAGAGTTTTTATGTATTGCAGGACAAGAAAAAAGTAATGCAGGTAGTATGGAAGCACAAAATTTTAATACTGAGTTTAGTAATTTAGGATGGGAAGTTACTGAGTAACTGAGAGTGGTAGTCTGAAATCACCCAAAGTCAAATCCATTCCATCAACAGTGAGCAGATTAGTTTGCATAACAAGAAAATTGATTTGTTCACGTAAAGCCGAGTCCAAAGCATTGATTTTTGTCTGTTGAGAATTATGAGGCTTGAGTATAGCACTACATGCAAGAAGAATGCACTGGCTGATGGGAATGATAATGGAGGCAGCTACTGATACAGAGGGCATTAGGGTTAAGCAATATCTAAGCAGGAGACAGTTTGGGCATTAAAGTGAAACTGCATCTTATCAGTAGATGATCCCAGTCCTAGTACCATTGTTATAGTTGAGTTATAGATGTGTCTCAGTTTGTTTGTGTCTTTCGGCTTTTCCCAGTTAGGGGTCGCCACAGCGGAACTCCGGTCCGCTGATGATTGGCAGTAGATTTTTACGTGCTGGCTTGCCGGGCCTAACGCACAACCTTCAACAAAGGAACGCCCATTTATGCATGTCGACACACAGAAGACGCTCTAACTGAGAATCGAATGGGCAACGTCTAACTGTGAGGCGACAACTCTACTGCAGCACCACCACCGCAGTATATAGATGTGTCTCAGTGAAAGATAATATAAAGAGGATGTACAGAATTTGGTTTGGAGACAAAGGCAGAGAGGCGAGATTGCATTGGTTTGGACATGTGCTGAGGAGTGATGCTGGGTATATTGGGAGAAGGATGCTAAAGATGGAGCTGCCAGGTAAGAGGAAAAGAGGAAGGTCTAAGATAAGATTTATGGATGTGGCAAGAGAGGGCATGCATCTAGTTGGTGTGACAGGTCTATATTACGACGCCAAAACGGCTAAACACTGAACGCCATTTCAGTGACGCACAAAGAGCGAACTACAAGTTACTCAAATGGCCAGATCACAGATTTTTTTTCCTAGGGGAAAAAAATCTGTAAGGCCAAACACATATGACACACCAGCTCAAACATTACAAAGTGGGGGGCTGTGCCCCTCACACACCCTCAATTAAATATACCAACTCCGAGATCGCACTACAGTGGGGAAAAGGGCAAATTCACGGTGATGGCCAAGCAATTATTCCCCTAGGAAAAAAATCATTGATCTGGCCGTTTGCATAACTTGTATTTCACACTTTATGTGTCGCTGAAATGGGAGTTTGGTGTTTAGCTGTTTTGGAATCATAATATAGACCTGGTGTGACTCAGCAAGATGCAGAGGACAGGAAGAAATGGAAACAGATGATCCGGTCTGGCGACCCCTAATGGGAGCAGCCAAAATCAGAAGAAAAAAAGAGGGCAATCCATACTAAATACGTCGTGTGACTCGAGAGAAGCTGCAGTACACATTTGGGGTCTATATTAATTCAGCAAAAGACATCTTCCACGAATACATCTTCACTGATCACCAGCTGCTGAAATTCACTTCAGTGAATTGTAGTTTTTTTCCACAGATTGGAAACACTTGGCCATCCTCTCAACTCTGCCCTTTTCCCCACTGTAGTGCGATCTCAGACTTGGCATATATAGTTGGGGACATGTGAGAGGCGATGCCCCCTACTTGAGTGGATTTGATTTATTGCTTTGTGTGTTCCTGACAGTTGGTGGGTGAGTGTTTCCGAACTGTGGGAAAAATTCTGCAGTTTGCTGAAGTGAATTTCGGCACCTGGTGATCGATGAAGACTTATTCATGGAATAAGTCTTTCGCTAAATTTAATATAGACCCACATGTTGAGGCAGTATAAAATGTAATCCAGTATGGTGTTAGCAATCTTGCCTTTTTATTCAGTGTGCTGCATACTTTTTTTCTGTATGTACCATAACTAATAGAAAAACAGTCTCAGAAATTAATTAAAGGGCTTAGTATAATCCATATGGCTCTCACTCACTAGAAAGGCCGTGCTCCCACAACTTGGTGTTTTGTGATTTGGAGACATATTGGCCACAATTAGCTAAGAACCCATTATTAGCACATTTGCATGTATCTGAATTGCAGGCTACTACTACAATGTGCAGATCATTGCTATTCTGCACATTGCTATAGTAAACTGCTGCTCATGTTGACATTGGCATTGCCTCTCCCCATCACTCACACACGTGCACACACACACACACACATATCTCACAGTCCCTGTACTTTTCTCTCACATCTCTGCCCTCACACGGTTCCTCTCAACCCCCGATCCCTGCCCTAAAATTGGTGCCATTATGAATCTAAGTAAAATGTATCCCTGGTTGCTATTGTTTCCACTGATTTCTGTGCTGATGTCAGTGCCATTAAGGCACTTATCTCTGGTGGGTAATGTTGCCTGTCATCCTTCATTCCCCGTACTGATGCTAGTGCCATTTAGGCACTCTGCGGATGAGTTCTCTCTGGTGGCTAGTGGTTCCTCCGATTCCCATACCCAGGGCCGGTGTTAGCAATTTGGGGCCCCCCAGCAAATGTCAAGTTGTGGGCTCCCTAGACAGTTCCAGTCTAAGTATCACCCTGTGGCTGCCACCCCTCCACCAAACCCTTTTAATTCATGCTGCAAACTTTTAGAAGTAGTATGCACAGACAGACCAGTAGTTACAAATTTCTTACATTACAACAGGCACTATGTTGGCCTGTCTCACAAAGGGGCACTTACAGTTACTGGCATTTAGTTGCAACAATGATACATTACAACAACTCTATGTAAAGGTCTGGATTTGGGTGAAATGGCACCCTAGGTCTACTATTTCAATCCCCACACCCTACAGTCCTGCCGTCTGTTCGCCCCATCTTGGGCTCCCCATACCATGTACATTACTTTTTTCCCCTAGTCTCACGTTTTGCCTTATTCTTCAATTTTTTCAAGACACCATAACGTTCTATATGCTCTGAAGTGCAATTTAATTTTTTATTTATTTTTTTACACAACATTTTCATCCAATGATGGCTTGAACAGAAATTATGATTAAGGAAAGAAATTTACTGTTGCTGATCATTTTCAGTTGTCCTTGCATACTTTCAACACACATTTCCTGATAAGACAGCATAGTAATAACCATTTAGGAAATAACTAAAATAAGCCAGGGTGCAAGGAACCATAGGGTTATAGATGCTCTTGGATGCATTTTAGAGCATTTTCTCAGCCTTTTAATCCAGTGGTGACCTAAACAAAAATCATGAGAAAGAAAATAATTTCAGTCTTATGTCATTCTTCAAAAAAAAAAATGTTGTGCCTAAGGCTTAATGTTCAAACCTGACAAAATAATAGCTCACAGTAAACTAACAAGCCAGTTGTTGTGGGAATCTATAGGTCCTATCTGGGAATGCTGCCTGCCTCCCTAACCGCCCACAAAAGACAGTCACTGCCTATGCATCACTCCAGTGTTAGACTTGGATGAAAGTAGAGGTTCAAATTGCTTTAGTCATGTATTTCAAATGGCTGTTGAGTATACATAAACATATACGTAGCATGCCTCCTCACCCCAATCTTCAAAGGCAACCAGTTGTATATATGCCTGACTTGTGATTGAGAAGAAAGCAGAACACATAATGATCATAGTAATATATTCTAATTTGTTGCTCCTAGATGGCAGACCACCCCTTCACAAGCTATAGTAAACTTCTTTTGTATACCTCTGAGGTCTTTGAGAAGAGTAAAACACGAGCTATAATGACCTCATGTAGACACCTCTAAGGGTTTGACTGTGATGAAAATTAAAGAAATAATAATCACACAATCCTCGGTCCCTCCCATAACCTACAGCAGCTTTCTGTGCATACACATCTGAGCAGGGCTGGTTTTTGAATGGGTGCAGTTGAAAACAGACTATTATCAGCTTTATCCCAAGAGTCATATCACAGCACTGTTCTGGTTAAAGAGCACAATCAGAAAGCATACATTTTTTTCTCCTCATATTTCCCCAGCCAGCAACAGCTTTTGTGGAGGCCCCCACACAGTCTAGGATAATTAAGGGAGCCCTCTGTCCCCATTTATACAGTCTGAGAAGTGGCGACAACCAGACTCTGAGAAGCTCTAAGTGTCTGAACATTGTGGTATATTTTATGCCTTACTTTTGAAATATAATTTACTTGTTAGGTACATTTTTTACTGATATCCAGAAGAATAATGTATGTGTTCTGGCATTATTGGGTGTGTTCACAGATAAAAATCACTGATATTTTACACACACACATGCGTATAAGCCATAGCAATATTTTTGTTTTGTACTTACTTCAGCAAATGACAGTACATTGTGCAACACTGGTACTGCCACACCTAGGTTCATAGATTCATAGGTTCATAGATTGGTACTAAGCTAACTGTCCTTGCAAGCCATTTTAAGCTTAGACAATTCTCCCTTGTGAGACTCAAACCCTGCACCTTTGTTTGTAAGGCAAACACCTTAACCATTAGGCCACCCTCCCAACCCTATCAGTGATTGCTGTTTAGTAGTCGTCAAACAACAGCAGGGGTAATGCATACCTGTCACTGTCCCTGATTTCACAGACTGTCACTGATTTTGCTCGTGCTTTGCTTTGTTCTTCGTAAAAGTTTGATTTGCTGGTAAATCATTCAGGATTACAAACAGTCAATAAATCTAATCATAGGAGCAATCATTGGAGTTTTATACATATTGTCCAAAATACATATTGATGCAAAAGGCATTATTCTATTAACTTTTTAAATGAATTAGAGTAATACTTAAAATGTGTTCCTGATTCTGAGCCTTTAATCTGCTATTATTTTTGGCATTGCACATATTTCTTAAGCAAAGAACTGAATCCTACCATGTACCACACTTCCTCCTAAACTACTGCAGAGTGGTGCTAGCAACAGAGAGGCTAAAAGAGCAACTGCTAACCTGATAAAAGTGTTTTTTTTTTCCTGCTACTACCTGGGTGACTATCCGATCTAGCTAAACTGCAAGTATTTCTGCTTCTTGACCTGTTTTAAACTGGTTAAAGTTGTTTTTGCACCTGCACTTTTAAAGTTTGTCCTGTTTGTTGCATTTACCTGTAGAGGCTACACACTCAAGTGCGCTAGCCTGTGTTACATATTTATTGCATTTTCCTGCTGTTTGTTGCAAAAAAGAAAAAAACAAAAAAATTATCCTTGTTTCCTGTCTTTCCTTACCTAGAGTAGTCCAAATACAGGCTTTGCTGTATTTTGGACTTTTGGAAAGTTCCTGTGTTGCCCATTTCCTTTCATGGATAAAGGGAGGCTTCTTTGTTCACCAGTGGCAGTGGGGAGCTTAGAGCAGCCTATCTATCCCTGAAGGAGTGTTCCCAGCACGAGAATCTGGTAGTCTATTGGCCGTTTTGGGCCAATTTCTAGCTCTTTCAAGTCCCACTGTATAAAACCCGGTTTGGCGCGGCTTTGCGCATAGCGCAGCTCCGCTTAATTGGGTTTAAACTATTCTCGGCTCCACAAAGTCTGCTCTTCACTTTTTCTCTTAGAACTGATCTAGTTCTCATAATAAACACCCTATTCCTACTCTAAAGCCTAGCACTTAAGTATATAAGTCAGTACTAAAAAATTAAAAGCACTACACCCTCACAAACTCCCCTTGAGAACCCTGTTCCCCATTGGCCCTTTTTCCAATTATAAAGGAACTCCCAATTCTATTCTAGGATGTCCAAAGGTCAGTTGTCATTCTCCTCTCCGGTCCAGCTGGTGAATCTGGGAATCTTGAGGCAATGTTACAACTGCCTCATGTACACAGACAACCCTCTCCTCCTCCCAACAAATTCCAACACATGTGAAAGATGCAACCATATAGCCAAACTGGAGGCTAAGCTCTCTCATCCCAGTACTGGCATAACCAGTCAGGAGGAGAAGGAAACCACACTCACTACAATTCCAGTCTCACATAGACCTACCACGACAGCAAACCAAACACATAAACACCCAAAAACATGCTCTGAGGCTCTAAATAAAAATCTGCCTAAGCAGCAGATACCTCCAAAGCAGACACTCAAGCAACCGCTACCCCAAAACAAAACATGTGCAACACATAGCTCACAAAGCCAGTGTGCCAAACAGTCACAGCCCTTAAGGCTAAACAACACACCTGATACACTTGTAATAGGTGACTCTATCGTCAGGCATACTGACGTCCCGCTCACCAGGTTGAACAAGGAGAAGGTCATGGTGAGCTGCCTTTCGGGCGCTAGGATCCGCCACATAACACAAGCACTCGGGTCACTCCAAGGCAAGTACAAATATGACTCTGTCATTGTCCATGCTGGTGTGAATGACCTGAGATGTACCTCCCTGGACTACATGAAAAGAGACACAGAGGAGCTCTCTGAGCATGTATCCCAGGCCGGTATGACCCTGTCCTT
Organism: Protopterus annectens; assembly: GCF_019279795.1. Classification (NCBI taxonomy): domain Eukaryota; kingdom Metazoa; phylum Chordata; order Ceratodontiformes; family Protopteridae; genus Protopterus; species Protopterus annectens. The sequence goes on from NC_056727.1 coordinate 479,472,275, forward strand.
GAGTAGCATCTTACCCTCACCAAAAATGATGCCACAATATGAAGACAAGATGATCAATTTCAACAATTGGCTTAAGTATTGGTGTCATTCAAAGGGGATCCAATGCCTGTCAGCCTGGGATGACATGCTCGACAAACCACGATGCTTCGCTAGGGATGGCTTGCACCTGTCACCCCTGGGCTTTTGGATATTGGCAAAGGCTCTTGCCACCCCCATAATGCTTTTTTTAGGCAAGGCTCAAAAGACAAACCCACCTCCATAGGTATCACAAGGGATAAGAAACTAAGAGTAATGCTACTCAACGCCAGAAGTCTAAACCTCAAGATGCACGCACTCAAAACTCTCCTTAGCATGGAGAACATCGATGTCTGTGCAGTAACAGAAACCTAGCACCCCAGCACTACCAGGTTATACCTCATACCATGCTTTTCGGCCCCAAAACTTGGACCGAACCACAAAAGGAGGGGGAGTATCAATAATCGTCAAAGATACCCACACCTCCAGGTTGGTGACGCAGCACGAAGCATCAGAGACTATCCATGTGCAACTAACGGTGGGTAAAACTGCCTTCCAGTTTATAGCCTGCTACAGTCCACCCTCCCAAACCCAGGAACCCCACTCAACCTTCCTGAGAACACTGGAAAATATGAAGGTCTCTCCAAGCACCATTATAGTGGGCGACTTCAACTACCCAAACATAGACTGGGAGCATTACTCTAGCTCTAACACCCTAGCCCAAAGGTTCCTAGAATTTATAAACTCAAATGTTATGGAACTGCTTGTTACTGGGGAAAACATACTGGACCTGATCATCACCAACATGGGGGCTCTATGCTTCAGACCAGAAGTGTATCCCTCACTGGTAAGATCAGACCATAAACTAATCTCACTGGATATTCACATCCCGACCCCACCCCCTGCCCAGAAATCCACAGTGAAAAACTTCTCTAAAGCAAATTTCACACTCCTCAAAACCGAGGTGGAATCCTTCAAAGCCCCCGGGCGTGTGGAAAATACGCCCCAGACCACAGAATCCTTTATAAATGCATTCTATGAACACCTTCAGGAATGCATGGATCATGCAATCCCAAATAAAACCAAGACCCAATTCTCCAAAGGCAGGCGTCCTGTCTGGTGGACCCCAGCCATAAACAAACTATACAATAGAAGGAAGAAGCTACTACATGATAGAGCAAAATCCCAAAAAGGGAAGGTATCTCTGATCAGTATTGGCAAAAAGCTACGGGCACTCATAAAATCATCTAAGGCCAGCTTCGAGAGAAACATTGCACAGGACACTAAGGATAATCACAAGGCTTTCTTTAGTTATGTTAGGAACCTGGGTGGGAATGCCCAGATATGCTCAGAATTAGTCCAAAATGACAGAAAATACACTGAACCCACAGACATTGCCAACATCCTAACTGACAGGTTCAGCGCAAACTCCCCCCCCCTCCCCACCAGAAGGGCAAATATCTATCCCAGTAGAGTGCTGCCCCCCTGACATCTCAGATGCTCAGGTAAGAGCCGCCCTCTCCAAAGCAAAAAACACAGCATCAATGGGACCAGACGGTGTCCCGGGCTGCGTCCTACATGAACTCCAAGAAGAGCTAAACCCAAACATAAAACTACTGTTCAATCTCAGCCTTACTACAGGATATGTACCCAAAGACTGGTGTACAGCAGCAGTGGTCCCTCTCCATAAAGATGGTGCTTCAACGGATCCTGGAAACTATCACCCCATAAACCTGACTAGCTTGGCCTGCAAAGCTATGGAAAGGATCATCATGGACCTCCTAAATAAAGATATTGGGGACCTACAGACACTGGATCCTACCCAGTTCGGCTTTGTTAAGGGCAGATCCTGCCTCTTAAACCTGGTCGATTTCTTTAAAACTGTCACCAAGGCCATTGACGAGGGGAAGGTGGTCCACACAGCCTACCTGGACCTCGCAAAAGCCTTCGATACAATACCCCACTCGGGCATTATAGATAAGCTCACCAGCTTAAATATAAACCCCTATGTCACTAGATGGGTTGCAAACTGGCTCAAGGACAGAACCCACATGGTTAGAATTGCTGGAGCCATGTCAAACTCCAAACCAGTTACAAGTGGCTTCCCACAAGGCTCAGTCCTGGGACCTCTCTTGTTCGGTATATATTTCTCGGAGGTACAGGCCAACATGGAAGGACTGTGGCTGACCAAGTTCGCAGATGACTGCAAACTAGGCGCCATAGTTGACTCTCCAGCCGACACAAGCATCCTCCAAAAGGGCCTCATAGAAACAGACAACTGGTGCCAGAGCCATGGCCTCAAGCTAAACGCCAAAAAGTGTATAGTCATCCCCTTTGGCAAAAACAAAGTGCCCACAAATTACCACATAGATGGTAATCCATTAAGTACGGAAGAAGTAATTAGGGACCTGGGGACCCAAGTTGATAGCAATCTCTCATTTGAAAACCACGTGGCCAAAGTGGTTAGAAAAACATTTTTTATATAGCCCTCCTAATCATGAAGGGATTCACATCTAGATCAGGGGAGGTCATCGTGCCTCTTTACTCATCCCTCATCAGGCCCATAATTGAGTACAATGCCCCTTTTGGGATGTACCTTACCGGACACCTGCAGCAACTGGAAAGACCCCAAAAGTACCTCACCAAGAGGATCAAAGGGTTCAAACAGATGCCATATGCTGCACGGTTAAAGAAACTCCAGCTCTACTCAGTGGCATACCGCCTGCTCAGAGGCGATCTGTGCCTGACGTATAAAGCCATGTCCAACCCGGAATTAATGGACATGCTGCACCTCAGTAAATCCAAATCCCATCGAGCTACGCTCGAGACTTGAACCTCAGCACTGAAATAAATAGGACATGCTGGAGGGACAGATTCATAACCCAGAGGCTCCCTTCACTCTGGAATAAAATCCCAGTCCAGGTTAGGCAGAGTCCCTCATTGACTCTCTTCAAGAGGAATCTTGATGAGTGGATGGAAGATCGTAGGTTTACCCCGGGTATCACTTCTGTGTCACTGTTAGAGGCACAGTATACTAACCTCGAAAAAGGGCATAGCAAAATTCATTTAAAATGGGTGGCGAAAGCCAAACACACTCTGGCTAGGCTTATAAATGCCCTAGGACAGATAGCCTAGTATGAAACTATGAACTAACACCACATTCGTTTTATATTCCATTTGTTCCAATTTCTGTCTATGCCTTTATGGATATTACTCAAACAATTATTCCATTGTTGTAAATATTGTACCTATTCACCAGTAGTTATAATCATTCTGCATGTTTGTCTACTCTGTATTAATCTCAAGCAAATGTATTATATGTAATTACTATAGATTGTCTTAGAATCTATTATGTTTCACTTATGTATACCTTGGAGCTTTTCTCCCCGTGCCTCCACCGAAAATGAGCCCTCCATGGCCCAGTGGACTTTCCCAGTAATCAAATGCCAATAAATAAATAAAATAAAGAAGTTGAGTTACAGATCTGGTTTTTTGCCAGTTTTTACGCAACTCCCTGAAAGAGAAAACCATCCTTGATGATCAGAAACATCAGCTCTTCTTTAAATCCAAAGTTTGCACTGAGATAAGTCACTCTGAGCTGCTGATCTCTCTAGTGCTTAACTTGCTTGTATTCATTATCAGCTTTATCCTAACATGATCATATCATAGCTCTGTTCAGGTTAAAGAGCATAATCCAGAAATTAATATATTTTCCCCATACAACAGCAGCTTCCGTGGAACCCACACAGTCAAGGATGAATAAGGGGGGCCCTCTGCAGCCATGGGTATTGCAGGGATCTAAAGTTAGCTTTGTAGTTAATTTTAGTGGAGAAAATGTCCAAAAGCAGGGTTTAACTAAGCCAGGGACGCTATGTCAGTGGTAAAATATTTAATGGAATTGTGATGCCTATTACTTGATAAAACACTGCTGCTATAACCAGAAATATATAATTTTAAAAGAGATATAAATAAGCATTACTACCCACCTGGTTTATTAAGTATACACGATTGTTGTACTAGCTTTTGCTGGTTTGACAGACTTGTTACAACATTTCAGGATAACTTGCTGTGGTTGGGGGGAGGGGGGTTCTCCCGGGAATTGGAGGGCCCCTAGTGGCCACAGGGTTTCCTGGTGCCTAAAGCCAGCTTTGCCCATACCACCTTTGTGGCAGGTAGTTGAACATGGCCTTTTGGCTATTTTCAGTACCATAGCTTGGTAGGGCTGGCCATGCTGATCTACATGACTGTGCAGTTTCTTGAATTATTCAGTGTGTACTTGCCTTTTACTCAGTGTGTAGATGCCTTCCTAAAGTTGGTCCTAGGGGAGAGACCACATGACTAATTAGCATATACCAATCCACCAGACAGCCTCATTAGCATTTAGCAAGGCTATGGAGTTGGCCCTTATCATTGTTGCATGTGTTTATGCTAGAGCACCATGCAGGAGTATATTAAGGCTCTTGCTGAATACTAAAAGGTGACAAATGTATTCATAAAGTTATTCACGTTGAAGTAATTCATGAATGCCCCCCCCCATCCAACTCAGTAGCATATACCAGATTTCAGAACCAGTTCTCAAGCTTCTCCCTCTGCCCACAGTGCCCTACTCCATCCCTATTGCCTCAGATATCATTTGCTGGCATTGTGAACAGATGCAGGTTCCAAGCTCTTGAGTGATTGTAGGCATTATCTAGTGAGTTTATTTACTTTTTTTCCTCAAAAAATGACTGTTTCTCTACTCCTTTTAACTTTCTCCCTCTAGTTATTTGCTGGCTATCAGGAAAATATTTTCCTTTTTCTCTATACTAGTTTTATAGTACATTTCCATTGCCATTGCTGGTATTTTCTCTTTGCCATTATCTTCCTTGGGTATAATTCTGTATATCACCATTGCTGGTAATTGATCTTTATTTGTCTGCTTATACAACAAAAAATAGCTGTTTTTCCTTTTTTTGCTAGTGGTAGTGTTTATTCATCTTATCCATAATTATGTAAGACAAAGCTACAGTTTTAAAAAAATGCATTTCTTGTGGGCTTAGGATCCCAAACTCAGATGCCCATAAGGAGTGTGTTTATTGCCTTGGAGCTGGGCACCTGGACACACCTTGCAGAATCTGTTCTACATTTAATCCTAGGCCCCAGATAGAGAGAATAAATGAATTAATTTTAAGGGGTCTTCTGCCTTCTTCTTCATCATGAGCTCAAACCCCCTCAAAAACTGGTAAATCTGCTCCTTCAGAGTGCTGCAAATGTTTTCCATTGAAGTCCCGTAAGTCTTCTTCCCAGCCACCATAACAACCCAGAAAAATCTTGGATACGACCTCGTCAAATCCAAAGAGTAGACACTCTGATCCACAGCCTACAGATCCTAAGGCTTCAGCTCTGGCTATCTTTGTAATTAGTCCAACCCCCCCTTGGATTCCAAGTCATTGGATCTGAAGCTGTGTACATCTTTTAGGAATGCAACTCCGGAATATGTTCTGAAGTCAATTTAACCCACCTAGCCTACACAGCTTCTCCAAACTCCAAAGAAGCATTCCAGGCCCCCATCTACCACTTCCTCTAGGCCCTCCAGAAGGTTCTCAGAAGCGGATGTGGACAGGATGATGTGAAAGTTTTTCAGAGCTCAGAATCAGATGGGGGTCTTACAAGCTCTGTCCCCTATCAGATCTATGTGTATGCCTACCACTTTAAAGTCCATTTCATCTCCTTCTCTGATCCGTCCAGTGTCTTTGGAGTTCCCAGTATCCAAAATTCCTTAGAGGTCCAGTGTCAGATCAGAGAAAAGGTTCTTCCTCCACTCTATTTCCGTGACTGGTTCTGCTCCAATACCTGTGGATCAGAGTGAGTCTTGGAGATGAAGTGTCGGCATCAGGTCCAAAGGGATAGGTTCGGTTCCAGTTTTGTCAGATCCATCCTTGCCCCTCAGAAGTCTCAGCCCTGGACAGTTCAGATTTGATTCCGCCCCCGAGGCACAGATCCTGGGTTGGCCTAGATCTATCTTCATCAGCAGTTTCAGCCCCGAGAAGGTTGGTCGAAGCCTCTACAGATCTGTTGGCTTTCGGGTTGGTGCCAACGGCTTTTTCTCTCCAAAGAGAGCTGTCTTCTCATGTTTTGGATCCAACCCCTTTTCTCTCATCGGTTGTGAGCTCTGAGTTTGTCAGGCCTATTCCACAGGGAAAGCCAGTTCCAACAAGTCTCCAGTCAGTTCCAGTGGAGGAACTCCACCTCTCTTCCAACACCTCTCGTAAACACACCATAGAGGAAGTGCATCAGAAGAGAATGTACAAAATGAGACACACAGACTCCTCCATGGAGTCTCTCACAGAGGATACCGATTTTCATGAGGGAGAGGGATCCCCAGATCACCACCAGATGACATCTCCTAATTTTATAGATCCTGAAACAGAAGGGTGGTTGGTTTTCTCAAAATATCTCGCCGGAATAGTCCGTGTTCTTTAAGGCTTTTGGTTCTGGCCCATCTATGTCATGGGCACCCCCCCCCCCAAGTGGATGAACTTGTTGATCTGGGTTCCCACTGGGCATGGAAGGAGCCAGATACTGTTGAGCCCATCCCTAAACATCCCAACAAGTTTTTGGCTCTGCCATTTGATGGTACCTCTTTGTTTGGGCCATCAGTAAAGGATATGCTTACCCACAGCGAACGAGATGGAAAGACCCTGGCTGCTGCAGAGGTAAAGTTTTCTACATCTCAGCAAACCATCTCTAGGAACCAGAGAGGTGGTCAGAAAAGGTGGTTCCGTAAATCTCCGGGACCTTTCCAAAATTCGCATGGTAATAATTTCTCCAGAGGCAGAAGAGGAAATTTTAATGGTGGATGTCACCCTAGAGGCAGAGGAGGCCCACAGAACCAAGGCTTTAGAGATTCTTTTTCAAACAGGCCCTTTCAGCACTGCTGAAGTACTACCCGTCTGTCCAGCTCTGGAAGCATTGGGGGTCAATTCTCTTTGCACCTAGACACCTGGGCAACTGTAACACAAGATTTATGGGTGCAAAGAATAATATCCAGAGGCTATTGCATGCCATTTTCCCCATCTTCCTCATCATCAAAGAGAGAAACTTCTTGACATTCTATCCAGTCAGAGGAAGACCGCAGCACCAAGAAATCCAAAAGCTGCTAAAAAACGAACTCTCTCCATCTTTTACTCTCTCATGTTTTCTCCTGTTTCTAACCATTCAAAGTATATAATTAGGTTAAACACCTTTTTAATTGAATAATTTATAAAAATACATTCGACTGAATTGACTGAAGCCCTGCTTTATTGTTGTTTTTAAATTTCTATTGTTGCTTTTACTTTCTAAATATGCTGTTATGTAAAAAAATTATTTTGTAACAATGTTTTTTTTGGAACTTTTCTCCCTGGACCTCCATTGAAAATGGGGGTTTGATCCAGTAGACTTTCCCGGTCAACAAATGTCAATAAATAAATAAATAAAGTCATCCAGAAGGTCCCACCAGCCCAGATAGGATTCAGAACTTATTCACACTTCTTTTTAGTGCCAGAGAAAATAGGGGGCCTCAGACCTATTTTGCATCTAAGCAAATTTAAACCTGTATGTAAAAAAAGCAAAGTTCTGAATGGTCACAGTTCAGTCCATTCTGCCTTTTTTGCACATAGACAATTGAATGTGCTCAATAATACGCATTATGGAAATCCATCTCATAAAATAGACAGATGATCCAGAAGACATCTTTGCTTTCATCTGGGAGCCGGTCATTACCAATTCTGAGCTCTGCCTTTTGGACTCACCACACCCACCCAGGGTGTTTACCAAATGCATGACAGTAGTGGCAGGTCACCTGAGACTGAAGGGAATCCAAGTGTTTCCATATCTAGATGACTGGCTCCTTACGCCCCTTTCAGGCATCTGCTACAGCAGGCCATGGACTGTTTGCTCCAGATTTGCAAAACTTTGGGACTTGCAATAAATCTTGCCATATCAAAGCTTGCACCACTTTAGAGCCTGGAGTTCATTGGGTCAATTTTGGATACGACAGCACAGGTATCATTTTTGCCTCTTCACCATGGTGAAGCCAGGTTCTGACTATCCTTGCCCACCCATCATCTCAGCAAGGTTGGTACTTCAAGCACTAGGGTCAATGGTAGCAGCAATAGTTCTACTACTTCTAGCATGCTTCTTTATGCAGGTTCTCCAATGGACTCTAGCTATAACAGTGGTCCATTCTATATCAATCCTTGTCTTTTCAAGTAAATCTCACCCCAATTTCCAAGCTACACATTCACATGTGGATACAGTCTGATGATCTTTTTCAGGGCAAGACCCTTTGTTCTACTGAACCCAGTAGCCACAAAAAACATGGACACTTCTAAAGTAGGGTGGGGGGGGCATTTCTTGGAAAGAACTGTCCAAGACATGTGGTCCCCCCAAGAGACTTAGTTGCATATCAATGTAATAGAGATGAGCACAGTCTGATTAGTGTTGGAGGCTTTTCAAGATGCTGTTCCTTTGGGGACTATTGCAGTTCAGACTGACAACATGTCTGTAGTCTGGTACATCAACAAGCAAAGAAGAACTCTATCTTCTCTTCTCTGCAAAGAGGCCATGAGGGTTTGGGAATGGGCGAGCTCATCAGATCACTTTCTAATTGTGACGTACGTACCAGGGAAGACCAATGTGCTTGCCGACAAACGGAGCAGATCCATTGCCTCATGAGTGGTCTCTCAGTCAGTCAGTAGTGGAGACGATCTTCCAGCATTGGGACTGACGTTGCTGTGAACTATTTGCCACCCACCTCAACAACAAGTGCAGCAAGTACTTTGCTCTTATTCCCCGGGTAGAGTCACAAAGAGATGCTCTGATACAAGTTTGGCCCTCAGGACTCCTTTATGCTTACTCTCCTAGGCCCTTAATTCCCAAATTTCTGCAGAAAGCAAGTCAACCTAACAGCTCTGTAATCCTCATTGCCCCCTTCTGACCTCGGCAAGTATGGTTCCCCATTCTACGGTCTTACCTTCGTTATCCTCCATAGATACTTGAGCATACTCAGGCTCTCCTCTCTAACCCATCAGGGATTCAACACCCCAACATTCAGGTCCTCAAGCTAACTGCATGGTTTCACCACTTCTAGTAATAGTTAGGCAGTCCAGGCTTTCTTCCCCTGTATGTGACCTTATTCAGCAGATGAGGAGCTCCTTGTTGCAGTCTCTTTGCTAGACCATCCTGCATCAAATGCAACAGTTTTTTTTTTCTGGTGTTCCTCAGTAGGGATACTCACCAAGAGATGCATTCACCTGCAATTGCCCATCCAGGGTCCTCTATGCCTTTCCTCCCATATCTGATGTCCTTTTCATTCTTCCTCACCAGTGGGTTGGGATGCTCTACCCATAATGCTCTTTCATCCCCAACACCTCAGATCTCTTTTGCCACCATCGTGGTTAGACATATGTTCTGCTCTCAAGCATATTAAGCAGTCTTTTTTGTGTAATAATTACAGTTTATTCATAAACCTTCTTTTTTTCTTAAAACTTGTATCTTTTTCTGTCTCCTTCCTCCCTGTAAAGTTTTTCATTGGTGTTGGGATCTCTTTCTGTCTTTATTCTTGCCTTCTGTTCAGTTTGAGCAGTCTTGGTACCATTGTTGGTACATCTCCTTTCCTTACCTTTTTAGGTATTCTCCAATATACCATAGCTGGTATTCCTTTCCTTTTTCCTTTCTTAGGCTATTGTTTAAAAAAAAAATGTTAATATTTTGCTTGTTGTTAACTGTCGGAGCAACTAACCGACTTCAAAAAGTACACTTTTTGTGGGCATCTGAGTCTGGGATTTTATGCCCACAAGAAGTACGTGTATTGCCTAAAACCAGATCATCTTGTAAAGCTTTGTCCTATTTGCTCCACCTTTTATCCCAGGCGGTATCGGGCAGGAGAAATAAACTGATTTTAAAAGGGTTACTTCCTGGTTTTTCTTGAGCTCAACCCCTCCTCAAAAACACCCTTATTAGTTTCTTCAGATGTAAGGAAGAGATCTCAGAAGTCCGCAAGGGATTTTACGGAACTGCCGGAAAAGATTTGAAAAATTTTGGATCCAACCACCTCTTGGCCTGCCCTCTGATCCAAAGCTTCATCGGATCCAAAAAGTTCATCTCCTTTTTTTTCATTTCCCCCTTGCCATCTACTTTTTTAAATCCTAAGTCTTTGGATCTGAGAACCAGTTCAACTTGTAGAAGTCGTACTCTAGAGTACGCACTGAAATCTCTCTCTCCTTCTCTGCCCACTCAACTTTTTCATACTCCAAAGAAACATGCTAGACCCTCATCCACAGTGTCTTCCAGATCTTCAATGAGTTTGCAGAGGTGGATTTGGATAGTAAGATGTGGAAATTTGTCAGGGCTCAGATCCAGATGGGGGTTCTGCCAGCTCTGTCCCCTCCTGGATCCGTGAGTGCACCTGCTAAGTCTATTCCCTCTACTTCTCTGTTCCGACCAGTGGTTTTGGAGTCTCAGGATTCAAGATCCCTGAGAGGTTCAGCGTTACATCCGAGGAAAGTACCTTCCTCAACTCCAATGTCCTTGACTGGTTGTGCTCTGATACCCTTGGATCAGAGTGGATCTCTGATCTGAGATGTCAGCACCAGGTTGGAGGGCTTGCATTCATATCAGATTTTGTCAGATCTGTCCCTTTCTCTTGGAGCCTCAGCCGTGGACAGCTCGAATCCCATTTTCCCCTTGGTCAGATCTGGGGGTGGCCCCGACCTGCCTTCCTCAGAGTCTTTGGTGCCAAGGAAGGGAGAAGAGAGGTTTCCACAGTCGTTTGGCCTTCAAGGTGGTAGAAAGTGCTTTTCCTCTTTACGAAGAACCGTTTTCTCTTGTTTCAGATACTACCTATCTCCCATCTTTGATTCCAAGCTCTGAGCCCATCAGACCTATCCCACAAGGGCAGACATTTCCAGGAAGTCTCCAAACAGTTTCTGTAGAGGAATTTTCCCCCATCTTCTGATACCTGTCTTGAACATCCCAATGAGGAGGATTCTCTGAAGAGGATGTGTAAGAGGAGACACTTAGACTTGCCTATGGAGTCTGTCACAGAAGACACTGATTTTGACGAGGGAGAGGGATCCTTCAGAATGCCACCTGATATCTCCTTTTGGAAATATCCTCAAGAGCCTCAAACAGAAGGGTGGTGGTCTTCCCAGTCTCCTTCTCCTGAAGAATCAGTGTTTCTGGAGGCTTTCAGTTCTGGACCATCTATGTATTGGGTGACCCCCCCCCGCCAAGCAGATGAACTGATTGAACTGGTTTCCCGCTGGGCTTGGAAGGAACTGGGCACTGTTGAACCTATTCCCAAGCACCCAGACAAATTTCTAGCCCCTACTGCTAATAGAGAGTCCCAGTTGATGATGTGGTGGTGGTGGTGGCAGCCGCCAGGAAGGAGCTAGCTGAACAGAGCTCTTCTGTCAATCTGCCGAACAGGGAGTTCAAAGCAATGGACATGTTTGGAAAGCAAGTGTTCACCTCGGGTACTTTTACACTGAGGTCTCTAAATTACATAATACATTTCACTCCGCTACAGAGAGATTTGACTAAGGAGTTATCAAATACATGCTCAGAGTCCATGTCTGCCAAGGATGTCAGGAAGACTTCCTCTCACCTGGCCACTCTTCTGTCCATTTTAAATGCATCAATGAGGCTGATCTCCCACATACAGCAGAAGGTACATCAGAAGCAGCCAGTTCAGGTATAGTCATAAGGAGACATGCCTGGATGTGGCTATGTGATTTTGCACAGCCCTTAAAGACGTCCTTTGTCAATGCTCCCTTTGATGGCACTTCCTTGTTTGGACCACTAGTTAAAGACATGCTTACCTGCAGTGAACAAGAAGAAAAGACTGTCTGCCATAGGAATCAAGTTTTCTACCACTCAACAGACCTTCTTTAGAAACCAACAAGGTGGTGAGAAGATGTGGTTCTGAAAATCTCCGTGACCTTTCCAGGATTTGCACAGGGTTAATTCCTCCCGAGGCAGTGGAGGAAATTTTAATGGCAGACGTCACCCTTGAGGCAGAGGGAGCTCGCAGCACTAGGACTTTAGAGATTCCTTTTCCAGTAGGCTGTATCAGTGCTCCTGAAGGGCTGGCTGACTTTCCAACTCTGAAGACAGTCGAGGGCCGCTTCTCTTTGCACATAGACACCTGGACAGATATTACTAAAGATTCATGGGTGCTAAGAATCATATCCAGAGGTTACTATGTACTATTTTTCCTTCCTCATCTTACTCAAAAGAGGAAACTTCATGACGTTCCACCCATAGGTAGGATGCAGCACAAGAAATATTAAAGCTGCTACAGAAAAGAGTCATCCAAGAGGTCCCACCAACCAGATAGGATTCAGAACTTACTCAAGTTTCTTTTTAGTGCCGAAGAAAACCGGGGACTTAAGACCCATTTTGGATCTAAGCAGGGTTGAACCAGTATGTAAAGAAGACAATGTTCCACATGGTCATGGTTCAGTCCACACTGCCTCTTCTGAGCAAGGACTATTGGATGTGCTGTATAGATCTCCAGGATGCATACTATCACATACAAATAGACAGGTGATTCAGGAGACATCTATACTTTCGGCTAGCAGCCAATCATTGCAAATTCAGAGCACTGCCCTTTGGAGTCAACACAGCCCGCAGGGTGCTTACCAAATGCATGGCAGTTGTGGCAGCTCACTTGAGACTCAAGGGATTCCAGGTGTTTCTATATCTCGATGATTGGCTCCTCACTGCCCCATCCAAACATCAGCTTTTACAAGCAAGATACCACCTGCTCTAGGTTTTCAACACTTTAGGCATGCCAAGTCAAACCTAGTCCTGGTACAAACCCTGGAATTTTATAGGGATACTTGTGAATACTACAACTCTGGTATCTTTCTTACCTCTCCATTGCATCACATCTTTGAGACATCAGGTTCGGTCTATAATCTCTCACCCATCTCCTCCAGCAAGATTAGTACCACAAGCTCTGGGTCGACGTCAGCTACCATACTTCTACTCTCTCTAGCATGAATCTTTATGCAAATTCTTCACTGGACCTTTGTGCACCTTCAGCAGCCCCTTTAGTTTCCCATAAGACTCACTCCAATCTGCAAACATCAAATTCACTGGTGGATTCAGTCCAATTACCTATTTCTGGGCAGACCATTCATTCTTCCGCCCCAGTTGCCACAGAGACCACAGATGGTTCCCAACTGAGGTGGGGGGGAGTGCATTTCTTGGGAAAGATCATCAAAGGCAGATGATCCCCTGTGGTGACCAAGTTGCATGTCAACGTCCTAGAGATGAGAGGAGTCCTTCAAGTGCTGCAGGCATTTCAATACATTCTCCCTCTGGGGACTATTGCAATTCAAACAGACATGTCAGTAGTCTGGCACATCAACAAGCAAGGAGGAACCTGATCTTATCAACTTTGCAGAGAGGCCATGAAGGTTTGGGAGTGGGTGATCACTTCACTCCACTTTCTCATTGCAAAGCACATTCTGGGGAAAACCAAAGCACTAGCAGACAGGCTCAGCAGATCCATTCTAATGCCTTACGACTGGTCTCTCAATCAGTGGTAGCGAATATGATCTTCAGCTGCTGGGGCCATCCTTGCTGAGGCCTATTTGCCTCACCCCTCAACAACAAGTTCAGCAAGTACTTCGCTCTGATCTCCCCTCTGGGGGAGTCATCAAGAGATGCTCTGATTCATGATTTGCCCCCAGTTTTCTTATATGCCTACCCTCCTCTTCCTCTTATTCCAAAGTTATTACAGAAAGCAAGCTGACTGAAGAGCTTAGTCATCCTCCTTACCTCCTTCTGGCCTTGGCAGGTGTGGTTCCCCCTTCCTACAGTCTCAGTAGTGATATTCTCCATGGATACTGAAACCCACTCAGGATCTCCTGTCTCACCCATCGAGAATTCAGCACCCCATTCTTTTTGCCCTCAAGCTAACCCCATGGTTTCTCCTGTTCTAGTAATAGTTAGACAGTACAGGCTTTCTTCTCAGTTCATGACATTATCTTGGCCTCCCAGAAAGGTTCTACCAAGAAAGTCTACAGAAGCAAATGGAAAAGATTTTCTATTTGGCTCGCTAACCAGAATATCGACCACTTTTCAGTACCAGCTTTGGACATTCTTCTTTTTCTAACAACTATTTTTGAAGAAGGAGCTAATTTTTCTACAATTAAATTTCAGTTGGCAGATGTGAAATTTCCATTTTAGAAACAAATCCTTTTTTTATGCTTCATCCAGATAGTGTAGGGCCTTCATGAGTGACATTTTTGTCCTCAGACCCCCTAATAAAGGACCCTTCTCCTCCTTGGGACCTTACTGTGGTCCTTCAGGGATTAACTCTGCAACCATTTGAACCAGCAGACAAATGTGATCTGAAGTATCTTTATTGGAAAACGATGATCTTAGTAGCTGTTATTTCAGCAAAAAGAATTTCTGAGCTCCAGGCTAAGCCTCCTTACATTATTTTACATAAAGACAGGGTGTCTCTGTGGGCAAACCCTTCTTTTTTACCCAAAATGACGACTGAAAGTAACATTAACCAGTCCATACAATTACCACTCCTCTTACCAAAATTTACGAATAAGGAAGAATACATGCTTCATTTCCTTGATGTGCACAGACAATTGTTTTTATCTTCACAGAACAAAGCAGTTCAGAAAGTCTGATCAGCTTTTTGTTTCCTTTTCCACTAATTGCTTGGGTCAGGAAGCATCTACAATTACACTAGCCAAATGGATTACTGATTGCATTTCAATGGTTTATTTTCAAAAAGGACTAGATTTAGCATGACCACATCAGGCTCATTCCACTCTGTATATAGCTACTTCATCTACTTTTTGGTCAAGGACTTCCATTGATGACATTTGTGCTGCAGCTACTGGTCAAAGACTCATACTTTTGTTACACATTACAAATTAGACATCATCTCCAGAAGCAGGGCTTCTTTTGGTTCAACAGTGCTCTGGCTTGTTTTTTCATGAAGACCTCTTGAAGGATACATAGCTAGAGACTCTGTCCTATTGGTGAGGAAGAATGAAAAGGACAACATCAGATTTGGAGGTTATGTACTCACCATAACTTGGCATCTATGTTGTCCATTTTTATTCTCCCTCACCTTCTCTCCCATCAATCCCCTGTCCTTGTCATTCCTGGAAGTATCTGTTAGGCTGTATTAGAGCTATTCAGTTATAGGTGTGAGCCCTTACTTTCTTTGGTCTATGTCTGTCTCTGTTATAAAATGGGAGATTAGGCAGCAAAATTGATCTGAGGTGTTAGAGATGGAGTAGACAGTTATGGGTAGAGGGAGGAGCTAGAGAACTGAATCAGAGGTTTAATGTATGCGTTCGAGTCAGATCCGAGGATCGAATCCAAACCCATTGGCAAGGAAGAATGAAAATGGACAACACAGATGCCAAGGTACTGAGTATATAACTTACAGTTAATTCATATCCAGATTTCTTCAGAAAGTTAGGAAGTGCAAAGCCAAGGACATTCTCATATCCCCATTCTGGCCATGCTAGATTTGATTTCCCCTCTTATGGCCTCATCTGAAAAGAAGATCCATTCTTCTAATAAAACATTTTCAGTTTTTGCGCCATCCATCTGGTCAGCTTCACCTGAAAATTCAGTCCCTCGGGACAACCACATGATTTCTCCAATTCCAGTAATTGCCAGGGACCCAACAATTCTATCACAAGTAAAAAAAGTTGATTATTTGACTGCTCAGACACTTTCTACAACAAAAGTCTATAAAGGTAAATTGACAAAATTTTTGGTTATGGGTGAGTGACCATAACAATGACTCACTTACTAGCAGTAATCCCTCAAGTGTTGACTTTTCTTTCATAGGTTCATACTAGGCTATCTGCCCGAGGGCATTTACAAGCCTAGCCCATTGTTTTGTGGCTTACGCCACCCCTTTAGTATGGGGAACTATACCCATTATTTTGCTGTGCCTCTGTCGAGCAGTGACACTGAGGTAATCCCTGGGGTATATCTGTGATCTCCCATCCATTGGTCAAGATTTCTCTTGAACAAGGCCAGCGAGGTGCTCTGCCTCACATGTACCGGGATTTTGTTCCACAGCATAGGGAGTCTTTGGGTGATGAATCTATCCCTCCAGCACGTCCTATTAATAGCCGTGTCAAGGTTTAAGTCTCCGCCCTTGTGGCTCTGATGGATCTAGATTTTTGAGGTGAAGCATATTCATCAAATCTGGGTTTGACATGGCCTTGTATGTTAGGCAAAGGTCACCTCTGAGCAAGCGTGGCGACTGAATAGAGCTGGAGTTCTTTCAGTCGGGCAGCATAGGACAGATTTTTGAGACCCTTTATCCTTTTGGTGAGGAACTTTTGTGGCCTCTCCAGCTGCTGCAAGTGTCGGGTCAGATACATTCCGAATGGGGCATTGTACTCAATCATTGGTCTGATGAGTGATGAGTAAAGGGAGACTATGACCTCCCTTGATCTAGATGAGAATCCCTTCATGATAAGGTGGGCAATGTAGAAGGTCTTCCTAACTACTTTAGCTACATGGGTGTCGAATGACAGACTACTATCAACCTGGGTCCCCAGGTCCCTGATAACTTCTTCTGTGCTCAGAACTCTTTCATAAGGGAGTTGGATACTCTTCCATCAAAATACATTTGGCAGCAATTTTCTCCTTCCATTTAGGATTCAAAACCAAACCTTGGTAGCAACACATAAGGCTTTCCTTAAAGGAATTTTTCACTCTAGATCTCCATTGTCTCTTCCTTCTCCTACTTGGGATTTGGAATTTGTTTTGAGTAAACTTTTTCTACCTCTCTTTTGAGCTGGCTAATTTGGTTGACTTGAAATTGTTATGTAAGACTTTGTAGCAGTTATGTCAACTAGAAAAAATTCAGAATTGCAGGCACTAAGACCAAGTTTCGTTAAGAACTGACTCCTCCTTTATACCCCAAGTCACCACACAGATGCATTTGAATCGGTCTTTTCATCTACCAGTAGTCATTCCCAAATTTATCATCCAAGGAGAATGCCATCTATACTGCTTGGACATGCATAGACAGCTCAGGTTTTATCTTGACCGAACCAAAGGCTACAGAAAAAAAATGACAAATCGTTTGTCTCCTGCAAACATAAGAAAGGTCAGGAAGCAATAAAATATTCCCTAACAAAATGTTTATCTCAGTGCATTGTTTTTGTTGTTTTTCTTGTAATAAACACTTATCTGATAGAGTCAAGGCACACTCCATCAAAGGATAGGCCACTTCTACAGCTTTCTTTAGGGATTTACCACTGGATGATATTTGTGCTGCAACTGTATGGTCTGCCTTACACACACGTTTGGAAAATATTATCCTTTGATGCCCTTTCTCGATTCAGAGTCTGTTTTGGGCACTATCTTCAGAGGCATTGTAGCCTAGAACCACCCAGGATCTGCTGAGGACTAAATCCAAAGGTTTTCCAGTGTCTGAACTGACAAGAGAGGCTTTAAAATATATAGACATGGAATTATTACACAGACTATGTTAAGCTGAAAAAAAACCTTTGTCTATATTAGGGATAACCTTTTTTACTATAAACCGTAACATTTTATAAAACTCATTTTTGATGTTGACACTCTGGTAAGGGCACATATGTATGGGTTAAAACTATGGCTAGAGCTTAATTACCTTAGAATGCTAAAAATGTTAGAAATGTTTGCAGTAGATAAGTTTAAAAAATTTTTTTTAGTAATGTAAGAAAATGGGTATTGCAAAGTGTCACTAAGAAGGCTGATAAACTAACAAATTTAGTTGAGTGCTTAGTAGTTAATGACAGTGCTTAAAACTGAATTGTCTGCTTCCAAGTCTAAAACTGCAGTGAGAAATGTGCCATCTTCTGTGAAACAAAAGCAGCAAATATTGATTTGCTTCAAATGTGAGACGAGGAGACACATTAGTGGTAGTATCACAAAACCTAGTAAAGAGAATGCTGGTAGTAGAAATGTGAAGACTGAAATTCATGTACAAATGAAGTTGTCCCTTTGGAATGTGAGACTGCAACAGCTAGACTAAATGAGTCTGCATTATGTCACTATGTTACATCTAAGCTGGGGAAGTGTACTACGTGACTACAGGGAAGGGAAGTTCACCAGTTTTATCATCATGCCCCGGTAGACTCTGGAAGCATGATTATACTTGCCAGTACTCACCTGATGTGTAAACATAAGATTAGTAGTTACAAAAAAAAGAATTATATGTATTCGTAGTGATAGAAAATGATATCCGTGACACGTAGAAATTCAAGCAGTTCTGGGGAAAGCTGTTACATTCTAGGTCTGTAATCCCTGATCTGACTCCATTATGTAAAATTAGGAAATTATTTTTCCTATTTAAGACATTGTGGAAAATGTGGGAGGAGAGAGAGAGAGAGAGAAAGAATCCATAGGCAGTGTGGAAGACTGATATATGTTCATAGGTTCATACTAGGCTATCTGCCCAAGGGCATTTATAAGCCTAGCCCATAGTTATGTGGCTTTTGCCACCCCTTTAGTTTGAATAAAAACTATGCCTATCATTTTGCTGTGCCTCTGTCAAGCAGTGACACTGAAGTAATCCCTGGGGTATATCTGCAATCTCCCATCCATTGGTCAAGATTCCTCTTGAACAAGGCCAGAGAGGTGCTCTGCCTCACATGTACCGGGATTTTGTTCCACAGCATAGGGAGTCTCTGGGTGATGAATCTGTCCCTCCAGCACGTTCTATTTATAACCGTGTCAAGGTTTAAGTCTCCCGCCCTTGTGGTTCTGAGGGATCTAGATTTTTTGAGGTGAAGCATATTCATCAAATCTGGGTTTGACATGGCCTTATATGTCAGGCACAGGTCACCTCTGAGCAAGCGGTATGAGACTGAATAGAGCTGGAGTTCTTTCAGTCGGGCAGCATAAGACATATTTTTGAGACCCTTTATCCTTTTGGTGAGGAACTTTTGGGGCCTTTCAAGCTGCAGCATATACTTTAGAAAGAGGCAGAGCAGCAATTGGTTACACTCATTCAGTATAAGAATGGGGGTAGGAAGCAAGATAGTGACACTTGTATAGAGATCCGGGACCAAAAGAAGGAAAAGGAATTGGTATACCAGCTACAAAAAGGCCTAGAATTTGGTTGTGGTGAGACAGTAAAAAATATTTTATCTGTTATTGGACGTCTGCCCCAAGGAGAGAGTAACAGAAATCCAAAACTGTAAAAGATTCAGTATATCGACTGAAGGTGGACTGATGGAAAACTCTGAAGTAAGAATCAATACAAGACAGACATCTGCCCAGGGACTTAAAAGAAATGTTAGCAACAGAGAAAAGCTAGAAGAGGGAAAAGAAAATGAGTGAGAAAGTGGAAGCCTGATGCACTAAGAGGGAGAAACTATCTTAAAGAGCACTTGGCAGGTTTGTACAGATACAAGAGAAAGCAGAGTGAAAGTGATTTTGTTTTGTTTAAAATTCCCCTTCCTTTGTAAGGGAATTCATAGAAGTCACTATTATTTTTATTTATTTATTTTTTGCTGCACCTTCCACTTCAAGATAAGTTACTCAGTAAAGTACTCGTGTTAGTTGACAGTACAGGTGCAGTAAGCCATATAACCTTTAAGAAGCTATAATGGGAAGTTTAAATAGGGCAGGAGAGAGTATATCTAAGTTTGTAAGAGGACAGTGAACAATATGTTCCCATTACTAATTTTCCATAGTTTCAGTTAAAATGTTTTAAATTGCATTTAATATACATTAAGCAAAGAAATGGAAGAAACTGTACATCAGCTGTTAGTGCCAAAACATGAAGGTTGCCCATACAAAGAAATCACATGGGGTGCACAAAACTAAGGCAAGAGTATTAGTCAGATTTTACTGGCTATACATAAGAGATACGCTTTTATGCTTCTTATCCAGAGTGCAAGTAAAACTGCACCTTCTCCTGGATTTCGGAGACTATCTCTTAATCTAGTGCCATTTGAATGTATTGCTGTGGAGATTGTGAAGCCACTTATAAAGTTTAGTAATGGATATCAGCACATACTAAAAACCTTGGACTGTGTCACAAAGTTTCCAGATGCATTGCCACTGTGTAGCTAATGCTAAGGTTATTGTCAGAGAACTGGTACTGCTGGTATCCCTAAAGAATTACTTACAGACCAAGGCACTCCCTTGATGTCAAAGGTACTACTTCAGTTTTGCCAATTCTTTAATGTCAAGACAGTTGAAGACATGTTTGCTATCTGTAGACTTCTGGATTAGTAGAAAGTTTCAATAAAGCACATGGGTCCATGCTGATTAAAGTTATCGACACATATGGTAATTGAGAGTAGTTGGTACCCTACTTACTTATTTGCTATAAGAAAGATGGCACAAGCTTCATCTGGGTTTATCCCATTTGAACTTTTTATATGGCAAGCTTGACATTCCTAAGGAAACTTGCAGTAATATGAATAATTTATTGCATTTGTTTTATTACTGCATTCATGCTTTCTTCATTTTTTGTTGTAATGATGATATCATTTGCATAATTTAACAATGTAGGCATTTTTATCTCTTCATTAGAAATATAACTATTAGCATCCGTAACTATTAGCATCCATCTCCTTATTCATTTATGTAGATATTTGAAGTCAAAGAAAACTTTGTCATTCAGAACTACACCACAGTGTAGCTGAACAAAATTGCAATGCTTCATTCCCAGTGCAAAAACATACCTACAGAGAGTAATAATAATAAAATAAAATAACATAAAATAAAAGTAAAAATAGAATAAAATAACACAATGACCAGACATACTTTACATATAAATAGAATTGAGTAACAACATGTGTATGACCTTACTATAACATAAAACTAAGCAGCATATGGAATGGTTAGCATGAATATTGCACAGTATGATTTATATTACACTTCATAGAGTCCTACGGTAAGGTAAGGTGTGAACCAACATTAAATATGCACATCAGTTAGTTATTACACATGAAAAAGCTTAATACTTATAGTGCAACAAAGCCTGGTTATGTAAGGATCTGTACAGTTAGAAAACTAGCATAACTATGTGGTAGAAGGGAAAGTATGCATTGATAGTCTCCTTGCTCATTTTTCACACAAGTTCAGTAGTCTGATGGAGAGAGGAAAGAAACTGTTGTTAAGTCTAGATGTCCTACAGTACATACATCTGTATCTCCTACCCAAGGAGAGGCGGGAAAACGTACTGTTTGCAGGATGCAAAGGGTCATTGGATATCTTCCAGGCTCTACTGATGCAGTGTGATTCATGTAGGTCTTCCAGAGATGCAAGAGAGGAGCCAATTATTTTCTCTGATGCCTTTGCAATTCTCCTAAGTGCCTTGCGGTCAGAGGTGTTGCAGTCCCCATACCAGACAGTGATGTTATTGGTAAGGACACTTTCGATGGTACCCATTTAAAAGGTTTGGAGGATGGTCTTCGAAAGCTTTGCCTTCCTCAGTTTCCTTAGGAAGTGCAATTGTTGCTGAAATATTACATTCATTACTAATGCAAATAATGTACCACTCAATGGGCATCCTTGCCTAATACCCTTCTCTAACTTTTTATATCTTCTGTCAACCATCAGTGTATCATAATCTTCACTATATTGTACTTGTATGCTGACAAACAGAAGATGTGAAGTTGTTAAATCTCGACGTTTATTTTCATTGATGGGTTCGGAGCCAATCCTCGGCTCTGACACGGCCGATAGCAAAGCTCAAGGTTTTCCAGTAGCTCGAGACCAAGCCCCTTATTCCACAATGCACTCCTGGAATTACCTCAGATCTGGTTTGCCATGGCAAGAGAGATCTCTGTGATCCAGCTAGCTCGGACCATTTTGGGGAAAAAAATTAACAGCAAGTCTATAAAAAGTTTTCCTTTTTGTTTAAAAAATATAGTGTGTGTTTTTTGCCACTCCTTTTCTTCAAGAGTCCTCTTGGAGAGAAGGAGGAAACTTATAGACAGGGGATTGCTACAGCAATCCTTTTCTGAAGTGTTGAGTAGCCATAAGGCTACTAGTAAGTCCTCCAAATCCTCAAAATCCAAATCTTCAGATAAAGTCACAAAAAAGGCAAAGATTTCAGAAGGAGGGTCATTGGTTCCACAGTCATCGGAACAGAGTGTACCTTTGATTCGGAGCCAGCTCTCGGTTTTGGAGCCAGTCTCTGAAGTTCCTTCTTCACCTCTGCTCCAGTCAGCACCTTCGGTGCATTCGACAAATCCTCAGTCAGCCTTTCAGATTTGGACATGGATCGGCTAGTGCAGAAGCTTTTACAGGCACCAGGACTTGCCAAATTGTTGTCGGCCCTGACCAGCTCGTCAGTACCGAAGACCATGGTACCGGATTTGTCTACTCCTCCTCTGAGCCATACTGGAGACTCGGAGCCGAAGGAAATTGAACCGATGATGGTCAAACCCTTGGAGCCGATACCTGCACCGGTGCTATCGGCCCCATCTACTTGGATGTCCTCGGTGCTGACCTAGGACTCTAGGAGCCAATGCTCTCCCGTCTGGTCCGGGGAGAATAGTTGAACCGATTTGTCAGTGCCGACTCTTCCTCTCGGGGCTTCAGCTCGGATGAGCTCGGCTCTTACCTCGGGCTCGGAGCCCAGGGTTTCAATGCAGGAGTATCGGATGGTACTCTCGGGTCCGTCCACTCCTTCTCGTCAGAGCCATGGTGCCTTCGATGCTATGAGGAGAGTTTTGTCTCCAAAGACAACATCCGCATCGGTTCAGCTTTCCCTCTCCCCTCAAGCTCCTGTGTCTGCTTCTTCATCTACCGGTCCCTCTAAGCATAGAGACCCCGAACCTCAAGTACCCCCACAGGGCGTCCCCTACTCTTCTGAGACCTCCCAAGATCCCCCCACTGAGGAGGTGCCCAGGAAGAGATTGTGCAAGAGGAGGCACTTAGATTCCCCACAGGAGTCCTTGACATTTGACACCGACTTAGATGAGTCAGATGGGTCTCCTCGATCCCCCTCTGAGGATATCTCCTTTGCAGAGCTACTAGATCCTTAGTCAGAGGGGCGATTGGCAGTCCAAGACTCCTACTGAGGATGAGTCCATGCTCTTGAAGGCTTTTGGGTCTCAACCTTCCACTTCTTGGGTGTCTCCACCTTACGACGAGCTCATGGAACTGATTTATTGTAAGGCGTGGGAGTCACCAGAGGCCATGAAACCTGTTCCTCGTAAACCCAACAAAATTATGTCTGCCCCAGTGGACAAGCCATTTTTGACAAAGGGAGTGCCTGTTGATGCCATGGTGGTAGCTGCAGCCACCAAAAAGGAAATATCTGAGACATCCACCTCTATCTGTCCCCCTAACAGAGATTCTAGGATCATGGATAGATATGGGAAGCGCATGTTTAGTTCAGCGACTTTTTCTCTGCGATCACTGAACTACTTAACCCATTTTACAAGACTACAGAGAGATCTCCTAAAAGAGCTAGGAGATGCTCTCCAGGGTACGGTAACTGCAGGGGTGGCCAACAAAGTCAACACCCAGCTCGCTACCTTAAACTCAGTGGTAAACTCGTCCGTGCATCTCGTATCCTATGCAGCTGATGGTTCGAGTAGAGCCGCTAGTTCGGGCATTGCTCTTCGAAGATAAGTATGGATGCATCTCTGTTCCTTTACAGAGCCCTTTAAGTCTTCCTTTATTAATACCCCATTCGATGGCTCATCACTGTTTGGGCCCAAAGTAAAGGAAACTTTAACCAGGTGTGAGCAGGAAGGCAAGACCTTATCTGCCATTGAAGTCCATTTTTCGACCCCTACTCGCCCCTACCCCAAGGGCCATAGGGGAGGGAAAATGTGGTTCCGAAAAGCACAGGCAGCCTTTCAGGACACACGTGGAGAAACCCCCTCTAGAGGCAGAGGAGGGGGTTATAATGGAAGACGCCGCCCCCGCGGCAGAGGGGGTCCGCAGTGACAGGGGTCAGTTCTCCAGTCAGCCCTACCAGCGCCCCTGAAAGGAGGCCCGACTGTTCGACTTTGGAGGCAGTCGGGGGTCGCTTGTCTTTGTACCCAGAAGCCTGGCTAAACATAACATCAGATACTTGGGTACAAAGCATAATTTCCAGAGGATATTTCATTCTGTTCTCTTCCCCTCCCATTCCTTTAAAGAGAATCCCAGATGTTCGACCCAGTCTCGGGGAACAAGCAATCGTAGAGGTCCACAGATTGCTAGAAAAAAAGAGTCATCCAGCCAGTCCCAGCAGACCAAGTTGGATTCGGAACTTACTCATGACTCTTTTTGGTACCAAAGAAAACAGGGGACTGGAGACCTATCTTGGACCTCAGCAGACTCAACAGTTTGTAAAGAAAGAGAAGTTCCAAATGGTCACGCTTCAGTCCATTCTTCCCTTCTTAGGGAAAGGCGATTGGATGTGCTCCATAGATCTCAAGGACGCGTACTATCACATAAAGATGAACAGATGCTCCAGAGACCATCTATGCTTCCGGCTGGGAGCCAGTCATTACCAGTTTCGAGCCCTGCCCTTTGGTCTCACCACAACTCCCAGAGTGTTCACCAAATGCATGGCAGTGGTCACGGCTCACCTGAGACATCTAGGATTCCAGGTGTTTCCATACCTAGACGATTGGCTCCTAACCGCTGCCACCAGGCATCAGTTGACTCAGGCAACATAATACACTCTGACACTCTGCCATCAATTGCACATTACAGTCAACTTCAAAAGGTCTGCCTTATCGCCATCGCAGCATACCGTTTTTATAGGAGCAGAATTAGATACCTCACCTACCACTCTACGTCTCCCTGTCAAAAGTCTCTCTTCTCTGCCAAAACATCAGCTTACTGGTGTCAAAGAACAGAGCTACAGCAGCAGAGGTATTGAAAGTACTAGGTTTGATGGCGGCAGCAATCCTGGCTATACCACTCGCAAGGATGCATATGCAAATTCTTCAATGGCTCCTATTTGCTCAGTGGTCTTAACCGAGACTACCGATGCACCACGTGATTCTCATCACAGATTCTTGCAGGAGGGACCTTCGGTGGTGGTTGACATCTCTTCATGTCACAATCGGAAGACCCTTTGTCCCCCCCCTCCCCCAGTAGCCACTGTGACCACGGACGCTTTCCTGATAGGGTGGGGGGGCATTTTCAGGGAAAGACTGCCCAAGGCACATGGACAGATCAAGAATCACATCTGCACATCAGTGTTCTAGAGTTGAGAGCGGTACTTCTGGTGTTGCAGTACTTTCAGGACTCTCTTCCTCTGGGAACTATTGCAATTCAGACGGACAACATGTCAGTAGTCTGGTACTTGAACAAACAAGGCAGAACCAAATCTTACCCCCTTTGATGAGAAGCCCTCAGGGTCTGGCAATGGGCTATGTTGTCCCAGCATTTTCTATTAGCAATACACATCCCGGGGAAATCCAACGTGATAGTGGACAAGCTAAGCAGGGCGATATTGCTCTCTTACGAGTGGTCTCTCAAACAACAGGTTCCAGAGTTGATTTTCCACAAATGGGGCCAGCCTTGCTGCAACCTTTTTGCCAGCCACATCAATTCAAAATGCAGTAGCTACTTTGCCCTAATACCACCTCCCGGTCATCCTCTGAGAGATGCACTTCTACACGATTGGCCCTTGGGTCTCCTTTATGCATTTCCACCCTTCCCATTAATACCCAGATTTTTGCAGAAAGCAAAATCACTGGGAAGGACTGTTATACTCCTAGCCCCCTACTGGCCTCGACAGATTTGGTTTACATTTCTCCACCATCATCTGTTGGAAGGTCCATGGATCCTGGACCCAGTTCCGGACCTCCTGACGCACCCGTCAGGGGACCTTCATCCTTCACTGCAGTCCCTGAAACTGACTGCTTGGCTAATCCACTTCCCCTAATTGCCAGGCTTCATTCAATTTCAGAAGATACAAGACAAATTCTCTTGTCTTCTCACAAGCCATCTACCAGGAAATTATATGGCGGTAAATGGAAAAGGTTCTCAATTTGGGCCAACAAGCAGAACATTGGCCCTTTCCGAGCTCCGCTGTTTTCTATTTTAGAATTTTTGACAAAAATTTTTAAGGAAGGAGGAGCAGCTGCTACAGTTCGAGTTCAGTTAGCTGCCATCTCAAATTTTCATCTTGGTTTTGGTGGCTCAAATGTTATGGGCCATAAATTATCTAAAACCTTCCTTAAAGGCGTTCTTCATATGAGACCTCCGATCAAAATTCCCTATTCTCCTTGGAATTTAAACCGTATGCTGTCTCAAATTATTCTTCCTCCTTTTGAACCAGCATCTTCTTGTGATCTAAAATTTTTATCCTGGAAAACAATATTTCTTGTGGCCATTACGTCTGCCCGCAGAGTGTCAGAACTTCAAGCATTATCTGTCAGACCACCCTACATGATTTTCCATGCTGATAGAGTATCTCTTAGAACAAACCCCTCATTTTTACCTAAAGTCTGTTTTGAGTCAAATATCAATCAGGTCATTGAACTACCAGTCTTTTTCCCCAACCACTCTAGCAAATTGGAATACATGCTGCACAAACTTGATGTTTACAGACAGCTCAGATTTTATCTTGACAGAACTAAGGATATTAGAAAATCAGACCAACTTTTTGTATCCTTCTCACAAGCAAGAAAAGGCAATCCAGTGGCTAAAACAACCTTATCTAAATGGTTATCCGATTGTATATCCTTTGTTTATGAAAATGCAAGCATACCTTTAACACACAAACCAAAATCTCATTCTACCAGAGCCGTCGCTACATCTTCTGCTTTTCAAGCTAAATTGCCCCTTGACAATATTTGCGCTGCAGCCACTTGGTCTAAGCCTCATACCTTTATCACACATTACAAAGTAGATAAAGCTTCAAGGGACAGGTCTTCCTTTGGTTCTATGGTACTGAAGAACATACTCCCATGAGCCACCCACGGTTGTGGGTGCTAGGGATGCTTCCCATCAGTGAGAATAAACGGCGAGATTTAACAACTTCACATATAGAAGTTATGTACTTATCATAACGTTCCATGTGAGTTGTTTATCTCACCTTTATTCTCACGTCCATCCCTCCTTCACCCTCCTGGCTGACTGTTGACTTAGAGGCTAGTACCATCCTGGTTATTCAATATTTCTTCTTCCTCCTTGGGAAGTGTTCTTCATAGATATATATAGAAGGGTAAGTATATGTTTGCATATATGTATATACTGCCATTCGCAACAAACAAGATCTGAGGTAATTCCAGCAGTGCATTGTGGAATAAGGGGCTTGGTCTCGAGCTACTGGCAAACCTTGAGCTTTGCTATCGGCCGTGTCGGAGCCGAGGATCGGCTCCGAACCCATCAGTGAGAATAAAGGTGACATAAACAACTCACATGGAACGTTATGTAAGTACATAACTTCTATTTTTTAATCCTCTTACTTATATATATCAAATATAGCCCATAATACTGAATGATGTATCATATCCTACCAGTACTTTTACCTGAACTGTATCATCTACTAATTCCCTAATTATTAATAATAAGTCTTGAAGTTTTTTACTTTTTATAGGAAACACATACTCATTTACAACATTAATGTCACAAAAAGCAAAGGTTCCAAACACAGCTGACAAATGATAGTTAGTAGTCCTTGTAAACTCATAAATTCCTTTATTAAACATAACAGGTAAGCGCTTTCATGGATCAACTCCGCTTCATCAGACCATATTAAATAACATAGATGACTGACAGCTATTTAAAATGTAGAGCAACCAACCAGATAAAACTTTAAAAATAGGGGAGGGGGGGATGGTGTCTCATTAAATATACAAAACACAGCAGCAGCTAAAATGTGACATAAGCACTTAAAAAAACAAGTAGGTCAATCAGAAACACTCAAATTGATAGAATAAACCTATAAATATAAAACATATAATATATATATGTATATATATATATATATATATATATATATATATATATATATGAAAAATATTAGTATATATATATATATATATATATATATATCTGTTAAAATATGCCTATTCCGATATCGTAAACATCTAATCATCACAAAATAATAAAAATAAATATATAAGAATTAACGATGTTTAAGAAGTCTAGCTTTTAAGAAAGGTTTAAGAGAAACCTTGCTATTTAAACCAGGAGGTTTATCAGCCTGCAGTTGTAAAATCCATCTCTGTTCTCTAGATTCAGTCTTATTTTTAAGGTCTCCATCCCTGACAGTAGACCGTATAAGTTCTAAGGCTAAACATTTAAACTTGTGATTGGAGCCTTCTCTCTTTACATGCATAGCCAATGCACTTGATTCGTTTGCATTCCTAATATCTCTCAAGTGCTCCAAGATCCTTTCTTTGAATACCTTATTCATTTTACCTATATAGAAGGAAAAACAAATGGTACAGTATAAAAAATATACCAAGTTCTTGGTTAAACAATCCGCGTAAAAATTAGTATCGATCTTGAAACCAAGGCTCGGATGAGAAAAATAACCACCTGTGTGTATACAAACACAAGCCATGCATCTTCTGCAGGCATAAGTAACATTCCTATCTGATAGAACATAGTTTGGGGAATTCAAAGGTCTATAGCAAAGTTGTTGTTTGAAAGTTCTGTTATTCCTAAAGTTGAAATTAGGCTCATTCCCAATCACACCTTGAAGTTCAGGTATAGTTAACAAAATGTCCCAATTGGCACTAATAGTCTCACATACCATGTTAATATTACTGGCAAAAGTCAAGGGCATACGAACTTTCCTTCTGTTATCTATCATAGTGTTGTTGGAGTCAAACGCACCATCCAAATACTGTGGATTAGTATGGGGCAAATTCCTAACAAAATACGGTTTAAATCTACCCTTCCTCTCTTTCCATGCCTGTGATATTTGTTTATCAATGACCTCGCTCTTGTATCCTCTGCTAATAAACTCCTCCTTTAATAGAGTAAGAGCTGATGCTAACTCAGCATCATCACTATGTTGATGCATTATTCGAAAGATTTGTCCACGAAGCACATTAAACTTAATGTGATTCGGGTGCATAGTGCTATTATGCAAGATATTATTCTGTCTAACACTCTTCCTAAATACGCTGGTTGACACTGTATATAGGGCATCTTTACTAATTTCTACATCTAAAAAATCTATACGTATAGTCGAGTCTTTATAAGTGAATCTAAGGAAGCTGTTAATACCATTTAAATACTCTAAAAATTCAATTAAGAGTTCCTCTGTACCACACCAAAGCAAAAAATATCTACAAAACGTACCATCCAATAGATGTACCATAATTGGCATTAGATAGAACATGTTCAGTCTCCCAGTTAACCAGTGTTAGGTTGGCGTAGCTATTGGCACAAGCTGTGCCCATAGCCATGCCTACCTTTTGCAAGTACAAGTTATCATTAAAGACAAATACATTATTTTCAAGAATTATTTCGAGAAGAATACAAAGAAGGCTGATTTTATCAGTAGAAATGCCATGTGTACTTAATATCTGTCTAATATTCTCAATCCCCCAGTCATTGGGAATGACTGTAAATAAGGAGGCATTGTCTAAGGTAACAAAAAACAAGGTCCAGAGATAACATCAAAATGACTGCTTAGCTGAAAAAGGATCTCCTTGGTATCTCTCAATATAGTATTACACTTGTCTAATACAGTGTGCAAGTTCTTTTCTACAAATATTGATAAAGGTTCGGTTAACCAACCTCTACTGGATACTATAGGTCTCATTGGAGGTTGCTGCATATTCTTATGTACTTTTGGGAGGCCATATAGTACAGGAGTGGTAGGATTTTCCACTTTGAAATAATCAAACAAAGGTTCTGAAATTAGACCTGTTATAAGAAGATCAAACATTAAAAATTCTACTTTGTCAATACTACCTTTGAGTGTACCTTTGTTAAAGGGGTATAGGTATGTGTATCTTGTAACAATTCCATCATGCCTGATATATAGGTATACTTGGCTAAGACCATAATACCTCCACCTTTATCAGCTGGTCTTATTTCTATGCTGTTCATGTTCTTCAACTCAAACAGAGCTTGTTTTTCAGCATACGTTATATTATAAAAACAATCATTCTGCTTCTCTAGAAATTTTTGCCTTAGCTGTTTTTCACATATATCTACAAATAACTCTATAGTAACATTTAAAGGAGGTACAAATGTACTTGATTTTCTAAAGATAATTTCATTATTCATATCATTACTAAATATAGTTTTAAGGGTAAGAGTTCTACCAAATAATTTCAAATCCTGGAGAACATCAGTTAAATCAACCTTTTGGGCTGGAACAAATGTTAGCCCTTTATTTAAAACAGATATCTGTACTTTAATCAGTATGACAGATTAAATATTGAGCACTAAACCTGTTTCAGTCTTTTTCCAATCCTTGTTGAATCCTCTCCGCTCTGTAGATATCGAACTCTGGGGTTTGTGTACCAGTTCACGGACCTGCCACGTATTGGTAGTGGATTCTTAGATTAAAAAAAGTGTTTCAGCTGTTGAGGATACCGCTAAATCACTTCCAGCCTTTGATGCACTATTATGTAACGCTGTCGCTGTTTTAGATTTAACAGAGGGTTCTTTGTTGAGAACGAGGGCTGTATTGACATTCATCCTACTGTCTTGACTATGAGAAGCATTAACACTCCTTCCCATCTCTATGGTTGAGGTAGATGTACCCGCAATGGCTGGTAAAGTTTGTGTTGCATGCTGCAAGTGTTCTCGTTCTGGATCAGCTGTATGAGTAGTCTCAGAAGGCCGCCTATTTCCTGTGAAGCGCTGCGTGGTTGGAATGCTCATTGGTCTCTCCCTAGACCAGGAAAAGACATGGCCGTTCTCAAAATCGAGTCTATCTCATTGAATTTTCTTAGTTTTGACAGTAGACAATCTTTTATCATATGCAAAGATGTTATCAAATAGATTGTTCATTTTATCACCAATTATGTCCATGGGATAAGTGTTATAAATAACCTCTTGCAGTGTCTCAATTTGTTTGGAAATCTCCACCTCTTCAGGTCTGAAGAACTCAGTCAGCAACTACATATACTTCGCACTGCACTCTAAATTAAGCAGTTGCCATCGTCTTAATAGTCCAGGATATGTAGAACCATAAGAGGGCATAGTCAGTACCCTGAGCCCTCTTGGTGCAATATGTAAATCCAGTGAGGCTTCCAAATGAAAGCGCTGCCATTGCAGACGCTTATATTTGTAGAGAGCATTCTCAAGAGAACGATAATCTTTATTAAAAGCCTCCAGCATGTTAGAATCGGAAGTCATAATTTTAGACTGTAAATTGATAGTTCCATCTAATAGAGGATTGGATTGTTCTTGCAAAATTGTATTAAAACAATGATAGCAAGGTTTACTTACAGTGGCCTTCGAACTAGTGTCCCCAGGAATCGAGGCAGTAGCAAGTGATTCAGAATTGCCTTCAGCCATGCTCAACAGCAAGGAAACAAAACAATCCAGGTAAAAATGAGAAAAAACACCTCGCTGTTGATAAAGGAACCACAAAGCAAAACAAATGTTTGTTTCTCTCTTTCGGCTTTTCCCGGTTAGGGGTCGCCACAGCAGAACTCTGGTCCGCTAATGATTGGCAGTAGATTTTTATGTGCTGGCTTGCCGGGCCTAACGCACAACCTTCAACGAAGGAATGCCCATTCACGCATGTCGGCACACAGAAGATGCTCTAACTGAGAATCGAATGGGCAACGTCTAACTGTGAGGCAACAATGCTACCGCAGCACCACCACCGCATAAAGCAAAACAAATGTAATGTCACAAAAAGCAAAGGTTCCAAACACAGCTGACAAATGATAGTTAGTAGTCCTTGTAAACTTAAATTGCTTTATTAAACATAACGGGTACGTGCTTTCACGGATCAACTCCGCTTCATCAGACCATATTAAATAACATAGATGACTGACAGTTATTTAAAATGTAGAGCAACCAACCAGATAAAGCTTTAAAAAGAGGGGGGGGGGGTGGTGTCTCATTAAATATACAAAACACAGCAGCAGTTAAAATGTAAGATATATTTTTTCCTTAATAAAGACATGTTCATCATTCTTTTCTAGACAATCAATCATATTATTATTTAAATTCTCATATTTTATTTTTCCCATATATATTTTTTTCTCCCATGTCACATAACATTTTTTATATTTCAGTTTAAAATTTAACTACCATTCTGACCAGTCTTTGTAAAATTCTCTCATTTCTACATGATCTTGCCATAGTCTCATAACCTCATTTCTCCCTTTATCATCCAATTTCACTTCATTTATTCATTTTATGCCTTTACCTATTTTTATATAATCATTTCCCTTTACCATAATCCAAATTGCCCTAGGATCTGAAAACCTTGTCAGTAATGCACCTTATTTAACTACTACTAAACTTTCTGACAAAAAATAATCTATTTCTGTTTTTTTCTCCCATCTTCTATACGTCCAAGTCTCTAGATTCCATATTTTTAACTGTCCATATTTTAGAATGTCCTTTACTAATCTTAAATCGTAAGCCGCCGTGTTTTGTTGTCTTGGATTGCAATTAAAGTCCCCTACTACAATTATCTCCATATTATACAACGACCCCCATTAATATTCCACAACGTGTATGCTGATTGGTTAGCATGCACGTTGTAAATCAAAGACTTCTACTAATGGAAAACGGTCCGGTCGCCCTGACTTTTTCCATTAGTATAAGTCTTTTTTTGGACAGCAATGGAGAACGGAAGAGCTCCGTTGCTGTTATCTCGCTATGTTAAATGAGTTTAACATAGCGAGATATCTTAAAAAAAAAAAAAAAAGAGCAACGGAGATCTTCCTTTCTCTGTTGCTTTTTTTTAAAGCTGTCTCGCTATGTTAAACTCGTTTAACATAACAAAACAGCTTTAAAAAAGCAATGGAGAAAGGAAAATCTCTGTTGCTTTTTTTTAGCTATGTTAAACTCTTTTAACATAGCGAGACAAGTTTTTAAAAGCAACCGAGATCTTCCTTTCTCCGTTGCTTCCACACACACAGTTCTGATGTACTATCTAACCATACACATACGCAGTACATGAGAACTGCTGCAGAATACTGGACAGCTGCGGAAGGGCAGCAAGGAGGCATTATACAATGCTATTATTTAAGAAAAGTAAGTATTTTTTTCTTAAATAATGTCATTGTATAATAGCAATAACCCACTTCTGGGTGTGGGTAATGCTGGATTTACCCACGGTTGTCTTTGTTTGGCCACTCGGGCTTTGCCCTCGTGACCAAACCACACCAACCGTGGCTAAATCCAGCATTACCCACATCCAGGTGTGGGTTATTGCTTAATTAACTGCTACATATTGTATTATCTTTCTGAACATCTCTTCCCTCTCCTTCTTTATTACATATGCATATATTGCAATAATTCTCATAACATGTTCTCTCCATCTTACGTCAATAACAGTAATTCCACCTGTTATAACAAATGT
Organism: Protopterus annectens; assembly: GCF_019279795.1. Taxonomy (NCBI): domain Eukaryota; kingdom Metazoa; phylum Chordata; order Ceratodontiformes; family Protopteridae; genus Protopterus; species Protopterus annectens. Next base: position 479,505,759 of record NC_056727.1, read on the forward strand.
AACATCTAACACTTTAACTGTATCTTTATATAAATATTCCTGAACAGGACTCTTTCCCAAACTTCCATTTCACATTTTTCCCTACGTCACTTTGGTTGGTATCTTTCTATTTTTGACAAAAAAATCTAATATTTTCTAGTATAATGACATTACTATCTGGCTTTTTACACCACTTCAAAATCCCTATCCTCCTTTCCAACTTCTTAAAACTATTCGTATTTCATGACAAAACTTTACATGTAACTCTACTTTAAATAATAGTATGTATTTATCTTTTCCCTTTTTTCCTTTAAATCTTTTATATTTTCATTTTACTTTCTCTAACTCTTTTGCCAATTGAATTTCTTTTTTGTTTAAATATATTCCATTTAACATCATCATTCTCACGTAAACCTGACTGCTGTTCTTCAATTTATCTGTATTTAACCTTTATCTTTTTGTATTGTTTGTTCTATATCTGAAACACTATATTTTCCCTTTTTTCTGCTTCTAATTCCTTTAGTATAACATTATCCTTCTTTATCTTGTTCTGTTACTTCCTCTGTAATGTCTAAAGCTACTTCATTTTCTCTTTCTTCACGCCCTCCCCAAAGTCCCACATTTTTATATTTATAGGATTTAGGTTCACAATTGTTTGCATCATGCCTTAAGCCCCCACATGTGAAACATCTTTTTTCACATTTGTTAATTAAATTATTAATTTTCCACACAAAAAGCATGTTTTTGGCTGCCCCCAATATCTAATCAAGCTTCTATCTCCTTCAACATTAACAACACCTGGAATATGTACAATACAGTCGTTTTCCAGTTTCAATATCACATTCAATCCTATGCCCCAGTCTGTAAACCTCTATCATACACCTTCAATAAATTTAGTACATCATTACATATATTTAATAAATGCTTTTTTAAAGTCTCTTTCAGTTTCAGTTCTAAATTGAATATAATTTTTTCTTAGTTTCCCTAAAAGAGGGCTTGAATACATACAAGTCCCATGATGAACAGTTTTTCTTTTTTTCATATTCCTGTACAAACTTTTCCATTATCTGCCTAGTCTTGAAAATAATTTCACAAAAAGTCTTTATTAATATGAAATACATGCTCTTACCTCGTTTGGTTTAATTCCGAGTGTCTTACTAACTTTGTCCCATACCTTATATCTGTCCATTGGAAGATCATCTTTCTTTTCAATTTGAACCTTAAACAATCTTTTTCTTTTAAAATTTGTTTCTTTCTCTTTGTTCATACCACACATCTCTTTTCTCACCATATCAGCATACATTTTTTTCTCCAGCTGCATATTCTCACTCTGCTGCCCTTCTTCCTTCTGTAGTCTATCCCTCACTTCGCCCCAGGACACATCCTTTCCATTTTCTGGCTCACTTTCCCCCCACCATATCCAACAGTATATCATCTCGTAACCCTTCCGACTGGAGGATTGTAACAACGCAATCTTGTTTTTCAACTTCAGAGTCAAACAATTTCTGCTGGAACAAATCTTTCATATCAGTCTCCACTGCATCCCACACATTTAGCTTCCTTTGAAAAGGCTCAGCTGCCTTTTCCCTCGCCTTCGCCACACCATATTCTTCTCTCAACCTCTCCTTCACCTCTGATTACTTCTCCGATAATTCAAACTCATTTGCTGTTCGAATAACAGCACCATAATCATTATGGCAAAAAGGGTAAGGGAAGTTCCTTGGTGCATTTGGCCAAATTTCCCCTAGTTGGTGTGAACACCACCTCAGGTCTCCCTTGAAAGGAAGCCTCTAATATAGTGGGAGTAATCTGGTCAACAAAATATAAAATAAATAAATAAAATACATTACACCAAATGTAATGCAGTAATTTGCATTATACTTTTAAGAACAGGGCAAAGTAACTGGTGTGTGGGAATATTCCCAAAGAAAATTAGTTGGGAGCCATGTATTACCTAATAATATACTAATTTCTAATTATCATGGTATATGTGGAAGTAGCGTACAATAACAAAACAGGAAGTTATTCATCAAGCCAAGGACTAACAGGGAGGATAGCAGCAGACAGTTGTCTGAAAACCCTGGAGGAGTAGCTATATGTCAAAGCTCTGGAGAAAATATTGAAAACTATTAATTTTTATTTAATTTTGATAAGAGGTTTGTTCGCTTGTGAGCGATGCATTATTTTAAATATGACCCATCTGTAACATGATTACAAATGCTTTGCCTACCTAATAATAAAACACAGCAGCATATAATTCTAATACCTTCAGATTAGTTGACCTATGTTCATTTAGGATCAGGACAAGCAGCCTGTGTGTGTGTGTGTGTGTGTATGTATATGTATATAATATGGGTGTACTGAAATTGAACAACACACCTAAATCTTGACATTTATAAAGTCAACAACAAAACATCGACTTCATAAACATCAACACGCTACTACACATGTGCCAATTTACAATCTTGGTGCATGCAAAACTTAGTATAATGTTTTAATTTTTTTTTATTTTTTGTAGCGGGTAAGTCCCCCTGTACCCCCACAACCCCTGCTAATTTATATATACTAACTCCAAGATTGCTCAATCTGAGGGAAAGGGCATATTTCCCTACCCCAAGAATTGTGCGATCTTTCACATTGGTCTATCAGATTTTGTCGGCTAAACAGATGTTGACCAAAGAGAGCATTGACCAACTCCAGTCGATCCATGTACATTTGGACACACACACACACACACACACACACACACACACACACACACACACACACACACACACACACACATATGCAGAGGTGCAAACAGTGATGACATTTTCAAGCATCAGCACAGGAATGGTGGCTGTTTTGTAACAGATGGTCAAATATGGTGCCTAGTAGCACTATTTCATGTACTATTTAATTTGTGAATATAGACTCGTAAATTTGGCACTTTTTAGTATTTGATCCAAAGTTGACAAAAACTTTTAAGCCCATTTCATTAATGTGACAGCTGCCTTTTTTGCATCTAGGTCAAAATTATTATTTTTATGCATGTGAATAGATTTTACTTGTGTCATACAAAGTCAGCTTCCATGTAACATTTGAAAAGATTCAGTACATTTCTTTGAGGTACGGTTGTAAAATGGTACTTCAAAACTATGGGGGAAGTTATTGGAAATCACCAGAGGAGGTAGTATGGTTTAACTAGGGGTTATTGTAGCTTTCCAATTCTTTTTAACATATTTTTGGAAACTTTTTACCTACAGAGGATGATCACAACATTTTCTGGCTTTTTAGGTCGGCACACCCTCCTTGTGCCATAAGGAAGCAATCCACTACAGTCTTTCAGTATAGTTTATATCTGAGTTCTCCTTTTACCCCTGTCATTTTAGATATGTCTGTTAGGGTCAGAGAGCTGGAATGGGCAGACCTTTTTAATGCAATAGATAGTTGCCATCATTTGCCTGGTTATTGGTTGTAGTCGATTGATGAAATGACATCCCCTTGAGGATAAGCTGCCATCTGGCCCTCCGTCCCCTCCAGCTTTGCTTTTAGTAGTGTTATGGAATTCTGTACATTATCACTGTATGCCTCTACCACAGTTACATAGACCTGTGCCAAAAAAAAAAGTGCACATTAGCTGCGTTCCAGGCCTCTGAATAAAGGTATTGCTGCATTACCTTCCACACATGAAAAAGAAAGCCTAGAGCAACTCAACTTCCTCATCTAACCCTGCTGAGAGATGTAAATCCATTTTCACACTCGGGAAGCTGACATTGAGCTTGTATGCCTTGCCGCTATGCCACTGGCTGGCATTTTCAAATGTTATATGCTTCCCCAGGAGCTTACAATATAAACATTCTTTCAGAACACTTCAGATACTTCAGTGATATTACTGCTAACTCAAAGGACAAAATATTTTTAGTACCTGACTAGATTTATTGCTGTAGAAATATTAAGTAACATACAAATGCAAAAATATATTCAGTGCTGTCAAATGAATTCGCTTCTACATCCAGTTGCAGGTGTGCTGACATACTTTGTTAATTCTGCTACAGTTCAGCAAAGTACTACAAGGAGAAGTAACAGCAGTCATTTGTATAGGTACTTCAGTATGATATTAAAAATGTTTTGGGAGGCACCTTAAAAACTGACACTGCAGATCTTTGTTGAAGCATGAATGCTCAAAATATGCAATGATTTACTTATTTCACTCTTTCATGGAAGTTAGCTAAGGTATGTATGTTGCTAGGATATTGCCCATCTGTTGCTGTGTTCAAAGGCAGAAGAATAAATGAAAATATAAATAAAAAAGACTTGTGAAAGCACTGTTCTTGAGTTATTGCTGATTTAAAAGTTTTCCTTTTATTTTCAGTGAAAGAAAGAGACTAGACCTGGAAAAGAGATTGTTTGAAACATCTGATCAGCGCTTGTAAGTTAATTTTAATTTTGTTGATAGAGAAGTGTAGTTAATTTTGGGGTCAGAAAGAATATGGCATGCTTTTTATATAGTGTTCGTTACGCATTATGTAGTGGTCACGGCTGTCTTTGCTTTACACTAGTTTAATGCAGTGTTACTTGTGTAATCTCTTACAAGCTACACTGCTTTCACTTTTACTTTTCAAATTTTCTGTTTCCTCATTGTGAGTTTCAGAGCAGTGAGTAAGGGTGGGTCATTGCAAACTAAAACTGTTGCCATTTGTGTATATATTAATGCCTTTGATTGTCAGTAGCTGAGTGAATAACTACTAACCTGCACTTTTTACTGCACTTGAGAGTGACCTTCAGAGTATAGTATTGTATTCACAGCCCAAGTGTTGGCAGTTGAGACTCATGTGACCTCTATTTGTTTATACTTGGGTTTGTGATTTGCTCAGTCACACAAGCAAAGTCTAGATCACAGGAAGCATCTCATTAATAGCTCATAACCTTAATCCTTTGCACCAACTACCAGACTTGCCTTAAATACAGCTATGTCAGAGGGATTTTTAGTCCGTACCACCTTTGAGCTAATTTTGTTTTGATTTTTGAGATAATTGATGTTAAGATGATTCTTTCCTATTCACATACTGAATCAATTAGTATTGGGTGAAAATATCATTTTGTCTGTCTGTTGTCCGTTAACCAGATAAGTGAGCTAGTTGTTAAGATCGTTTTCAGCTGCAACCCAGACCAGAAAGCATATGCATGCTATCAAGTGTGCTTCTTACATGATAATTGGTATATATCATTGTGGACTTAACACTTTGAGAATTAGCATAATGGATGTATAGTGTATACATCGTGTGCAGATAATGTGCAGATATTTATAAAAAAGTCAGTGTAGTTTGCATTTTGGATAAATTGCAGTTGCAGATTATCATACAACTCAGGTGCCTCAAAATTCATATCATAACTATGCATTGCCTCTGTAACAGTGGCAAGTGTTTTAATCAGAGAGAACTCTATGTTTGACCTAAAGTTTAGCAAGATCTGCTTGCTGTAGGTTGGGTGGTTGTTTTAGCAAGCTGGTACTGCTTTTCTTAAGGCTTTCTCATTAACTCTTTTTTAAAATGATCATTACTGAGCTGGAAAATATTTGAGCTGCGTTACCAAAAACCTGTATATACTTCACATTCAGTGATATATGTCTGAAGGTGTTAAGACTTTGTCGCTGTGATAAATGCAGGGACTGCCTCCCCTTGAATGAAATAAGAGATTGTCCCCTGCTGAAAAGCAGTAATTAGAGGTTTTGACCATGTGATTTTTTTGCATATAGGAGTTTTGCAAACCACATTACTTGTGTGATTAGGCTGCCTCCCCTTGCATAAAAGGTATAAGAGATTGCCCCATGCTGAAAAGCGATAATTAGAGGTTTTGACCATGTGATTTTTTTTTTTTTTTTGCATATAGGATTCTCAAATAGCATTGCTTGTGCAGTGTGTAACCATGACAACAAAGCCCAGGTATTTTTCACCGTTTATTTCTCCTACTAATTCTCCTCCAGTGATTTCTCCTGATGTGCATAAACTGCACTTTTTACTTTTTTACTTTACATACTAGCTGCCATATACTTGTGTAGCATGTTATCTTTACTGAGTATCATTAAAGCTTTCCTTTCTTTTCTTTCACCAGTGCACCAGGGTAGGTTTTGTCTGCACATCAGTCTTGATCTTCTCTGGCTGATTACTGGCTTACTACATTCAGCTTCAGTAAAACAGAGTGATTAAACCCTCCCTACAGCTCAGACGACCTGGATTAAATCAGTGGCTCTGGTATCTGAGGAGCTGACAGGGAAGGATGAGCACGCCCAATCAGAGGGACTTCATTCATTGAAAACCCTCCCTAAGAGGATGCATGGCCCAAGAATGGGATCAGCTCTTGGCCATTATCGATGAATGTAGGGCTAGGGGATGGGAAGCAGTGCAAGTCATAATATAACCCCTCTTGGCAAAAGAAGCAGCAAAAAAAGTACTCGCACATCATCAGGGCACTCTTAAGATCCATGCTGGCCCCAGCTCACTCAGAGAAATCTGGGGGAGGAAAGAGGAGCAGGTAGACCCAGTGTTAGATGGGGGCACAGGGATGGCTGGAATGAAAATGAATGAAGTGGGGGGATTGGAGGATGAATGCATTCTTTTGTGAGTTGCTCATTATGTTTATTTATTTATTTAACATCCGACTAGGACAGAGTCTATTTTCAGTGGAGGCCCGGGGAGAAACGCTCCAGGTGCATGTCTTTGGAATGTGAGAGGAAACCGGACTACCTGGAAGAAACCCATGTGAATGCAGGGAGGACGTGCAGACTCTGCACAGAAGACATCCCAGCCAAGAATCAAATCGAAGAACCTCTTGTGAGGTGACAACGTTGACCGCCATATCCTGCACACTATTGGCTTATGGCTATGGTTTGTGGATAAAAAGGGTTCCAGGACTAGTCCATCTGCTCTACTGACAAACAGAATAAATAGATTGTGTGTGTGTGTTTGTGTGTGTGTGTGTGTGTGTGTGTGTGTGTGTGTGTGTGTGTGTGTGTGTGTGTGTGTGTGTGTGTGTGTGTGTGTATCTATCTGTCTATAAACAGAGGCTCCATCAGCTTGACTTGGTGGAAGCTCAGGTGGATGTAAAAGCTCCCACAGCACCTATTAAAAAGACTAGGGTAAGTTTCCTGATGCCTTGACCAAATTTCTCCTAGTAGTAGGAACACTCCTTGGGTCTCCTCTGAAAAGAGGCAACTAGCCTAGTGGGACTAACGTGGTTAACAAAGGATAAATTAAAAAAAATTAGACCACAGGGAAAACTGATACTTGTGAACTATAAAGCTGCTGTCTGAGAATCCTAAAAAAAATCAGGAAAAAAAGAACCGTGCACTGTAAACAAGCTCAATTGAGACTTCAGAGTAATCAAGCAATTATAACTTGTTTAAAAATCAAACTTTTTTACTGAAAAAAATAGATGAGTGCTTTTGCCCTTAAATGATCTTTGTCAGATCTAAATTCAGTTTACATGACATGCAGTATTTATCTGCTTTAACAGAGAGATCATTGTTAATTAACTCAAGATGGGGGTCATAAGTGTATGTCATAAGCTATTCATCCAAGCTACAATAGGATGTCTTATCTTTCATAGCTGTTCTGCATACCTACTCCTATTGTTAGCTAGTAGGTTATAGCTTATGTGCTGTATTCCTATCGTATGTGGCTAGTGCCCAATTGATAGAAACATTTTATATAAATCTTGTGCCTAGCTATGCATAACTGTTAGTACATCATTGTATCTGTGATGTGATAAGCAGATGCTATTTGACATGTTTAGATGGGGCAACAAATACTAAAAAATATGTGACAACCACTCAAATTAAATTCCTAAAGTATTATACTGTAGTAATCTTAACTGCAGAACAATCTGGCTGAACCTGTGTCTGGGAGAACCTACCTTGCATCCTTTATGTGAGGAGCATACCACCATTTCCATGACGGGAGGAATTCAACTTTCTAGTGATCTATTAATTATGTGTGCTCAGAGAGAAAAGAAAGGGCTCTGTATGTGCTAGCTCTAAGATAAACTGTAGTATTGTATGACAGTGAACCAAACGGAGTTAAATGAAGAAAGAGATAACAGACGTCTATTTCAGTTTGTTCCATCTAAATGCTGTCATAACAGATACATTACAAAAGGTTGTCAGTAATGTGCCATAATTCCTAGTTGTCACAGTAGTAACCCCTATAAAACAGCAAAGTGTAGTTTCCAACATGGGGAATCAGTGAGGCTGCAGTGTGTGTGTCTTGTACCAGTGTGGAGAGTGGAAAAATATGCAGCTGTACAGACTGTCTAGTCCTTGGTTTTATACTGAATTTACTTGATCGTTAAGTATAGGCAAGATATTAATCCATCTATAATTCAAACAATTAGAAAATAATTCATCGATAGTACAGTACAAAGAAATGTTAGGTTGTTAGATCTGTATTGTAATATAATGTTAGATCTATTAAGATAGATCCATTGTCAATAGTGTTACATACTAAAACAGTGCAGATGTTACAGGTTGGAAACTAACACAAGCTGAATCTGTGACAGGAGGGATATCATAAATGTGTGAATCTTTGCTGAAAAGAAGCTTAAAACTAAATGTTTAAAAGCTAGGGCTAATTAGAAGGAAGTAGTGAATGTAATCAGGGCAGGTAGACAACATTGCCACACAAACTGAGGCTAGGGAGGTTTGTTACATAAACTTAAGAGCTATGATTATAGTAGGGTGACTATACTGACATGAAGTAAAAGGTACATTTTGGCCTCGAGAAACTTCATATTCTAAAGACATGCTTCTGGAGCATTTCTCCCCGGGCCTCCGCTGAAAACAGGATCTGTGGATCCTAGTCGGACTTTCCCGGTCAACAAATGTTAAATAAAAATTAAATAAATAAAAAATAAAATAAATAAATATTAATTTACTGCTTTTATTGAAACTGATGCAAGTAAAGAAAAAGAACAAAATAATAAACTCAGAAGTCTAAAGCACTTTCACCTTGCTACCAATAAGTAGCTGAGGCTTCATCCGATCAGTGTAGAACAGTGTAATGGTATTAAGTGCATTCACACATTTAACTCCACTAAATAATAAATATGTTTACATGATCGGCTTTAGTACAAGACCAGAAAAAAATCAGTAGATTTAGCAACATTAAACAATAAGTGTTTGTGAACCACTACTAAAATCTTGTATAACTTAATGCGGGAAAGTTTTAACACTGATACTTACTAATAATACTATTTCTGACAAATGCATTGGAATTTGAAATGAGGGAACTATGTTTTAGAAGGCTGTGCATTCAACCAATGTGAATATAATGCTAATTAAAAATACACTGAAAAGAATATAAAAATAAATAAATAGTCCCTAACTGTTAGTCAAGACTATTATACAGTGATAACTTATTACTATTCAAAAACGTGCATGCTGATTGGTCATCCCAACCAGAGTGCCCATTGTAAGTCAAGCATGTACCAATAGAAAAAAGTCCGGCCACTGAAGCACCATTGAGTGGCCAGACTTTCTTCTATTAATATATGTTATGGAGGCATACTTCTCAACTGTCCAGATTTTCACAGAATGTCCAGATTTTTGACTCATATTTTTGGTCTGTTCCTCATAAAATTTGTGGATTTCTGGCAAATCACTGAGGAGTGAAGTCACAAAATAATGACATGCATTTCAGTTTCAGATTTTGTATCCTTCAGACAATGCTCGATAACACAAATCTTGTTATTCTAGGAGCTTTCTAAGTTTATAAGAGCAACTTTTACAGTTGGTCCCTATTTTAGCTCCTTTATCCCCTGTTGTTTAAGGTTTTCCCCACATTGCTTGTAGGGTTGCCACTTTTTCAAATGCCCAAAGTGGAATATGTTTGATACAAACGTCAAATTTTGCAGGGCAAAATACACCCACAGCCAGTACAAAGGACAGAACTTCACTTTTTCTGCCTAAATAAAAGCTTATTCTTGTAGCATTTTAGTTGCTTATTCTGTTTCTTATAACATTTAGGTGTTTCCAATACATTATAACTGTATTGTGCAACTATTACATACGATATAAGAAATAATTCTGTACTAAAATCTCAGGACATTTGCCATTTTTACACTTTTTTTGCAGGACACAACTTCCCAAAGAGGGACTGTCCCTCACAAAATGGGACAAGTGGTAACCCTAATTGCTTGAGCTAAGCTCCTCTTGTAGCATATTGCATAAAGGTGACATTCGGATGTATCATCCTCAGAACAACTTTGCCGCCAGTCCGAACACCATCTCTTGATTGTCAGTCTGAGTGCTCATTCCGTTGCTGGTTCACCAAGCTGTTTCAGATAAGTACCCCGTTGAGGGTTGTGTATCTTATCTTTTCCTTTTGTTTTTGTTGCTTGTGAGGTTTCATGTCATCCAAGAAGGGTAAATGCCAGTGTGGGAGATTCCCCATAAAGACAGTCATGAGCAGTGCTTTTTTTGTCTTGGGGCTTCCCACAAACATGTCTTGTTCAATTTGGCAGGCCTTTGTTCCTAAGACCCCCATAGCAGGCTATCTTCTTCGGCCTTGTATTTGGAGAATCAACGCTTTAAGCTTTTAGCTACAGACACAGTGGAAGGAACTTCCCTATCCGAGGGTCAGCCGTCTGTGAAGAAGGCCAAAAAATCTTGGCTGGATACTTTTGCCATTCAGTCTCTGCCGGACGTTTCCCTGGAGGCGAGTGAAAGACCAGAGGATCACCCAGCTCTACCATTGGATTCTTCTGCTGTGACCATTGTAGTGGCTGGTGTGGATCCAACCTTAAATACATTCTATGGAGGCCTTGCAGATGTCCGCTTCAAACGTTCAAGGGGAACCACACCTGATTATTTTCAAGAGGCCTAGGGGGTGTTCCTCATATTTTGGTCAGGAAAGAAGTCCCAACTACTATTATTGAATGCCATCTGAGGTCTGAGCCTTCTAAGATCTGTAAGGTGGACGTCCCCTTGAAGAAAGAGCAGAAGACTAAACATATTTATCCAGCTTCTAACGATCAGCAGAGTAACAATCCAGGGTTGTTAAATGCTTTGATGACTTTGAAACTTCCTCAGGGGTTTGTGTTCCAGCTCCCCTTGGTCATCTACTCCCCTTAAAAGATCTAGGGAGCAGGATTCCTCTCAGGAGGAGGTAGATTCAGATGAAGTATCTCTTGCTGATTCGTCTCAGATTCCATTTCTTTCCGACTATGGATCAGAGCAAGAAGAGTCTACACTCCTTTCGAGGAAATTTCTTTTGGGGACACAATCTCTAGAATGATGGAGTTTTTTTAAATGGGATTGTGCACAGGTTTCTCAGATACAGAAGTATTATAAGTGCCTGCAGATGGATTCTCCTAGACCTTCTGCTGTTCCTCCTGTTTTTGCTGCTTTTTTGGATGCCTTTTCTACAGCCTGTAAGGCTCCTGATTCCCAGCCCCCTACCTCCAAGAAACCTTATAGGTTTTTTAGGTGCCTGGGGACTGTAAATGTCTGCACAGGTGTCCTTTGGTTCACCATTCTATGGTGTCTTTGGATTCTGACAAGCTGTCTCAGTTGTTGCCTTCTACCAAGTTACTTCCTTCTGATAAAGATAGCAGAACTATGGAAAGGCTAGGTAAGAATGTTTATACCTCTGCTACCTTAACTTTTAGAGCTGTCAATTATCAGACCTATGTATCCAGGTGCATTTTGGCCCTTCTTTCTCAGGCCTATCATGCAATTTCTCATCTTCCTGACTGAAGGAAAAACGTCTGCTCTTTCCCTGCTAGGGACTTCTTCCCAGGTGGCTTGCTATTGAGTGTAGTTGTGATGCAGCAGATGCTTCTTCTAGGGCTGCTGCCTTTGGTTCTGTCATGAGGAGGTATTCCAGGCTTTGGCTTCAACCTTTCCCTGATGACATTAAGGTTAAGTTGATGGATGCTCCTCTGGACAACAAACACTTGTTTGGTGAAGCTGCTGCTGATTTGTTTAAGTCTCTTCTGGATAAGGTCAAGGCCTTGCAGGAACTTAAACATGTTTTTGTTTTTCCTGTACATAAATTTCAGAGAAAGTATCCTAATAAGCCAGACTTTGTTCGCAGGCAGTCTCGTCCTCCCCCCAAGGATAAGAATGGTCGGAAGCAGGCTCCTCCTGCAAAAGCTACCCAGACTTCTGTGCCCCAGAATTCTCCTTTTCCTGACAAACCAGGTGGTATCTGACTATCCTGTTCTTCTCAGCCACATTTGTCATTCTCTTAGTCTTTCCCTTTCTCTTCCTGTTTGGTTAAAGATTACTCAGGACTCCTGGGTTCTGTCTATTATCTGCCAAGGGTAGTTCATGGTCTGGAAATCTCTTCCCCCATTATGGGAATTCCTCAGCCCCCTCAGGAGCAGTTGCCCTTCTTTCATGGGGTGCTTTGGGATCTCTCGACTCAGGGAACTGTTCAAGAGGTTCCAGTTTCTCAAAGGGGGAAGGGGTTTTACTCCAGAATGTTTTTAGTGTCCAGGAAAGAGGGCGTTTGGAGACCTATTCTGGACCTCTCTCATCTAAACACCTTTCTGAAGGTCCCCTCTTTCTGTATGTTGTCCCTTCAGACCTTGTTCCCTGTTCTGCTTAATCAGACCTATATGGTGTCTGTGGACCTCAGTGATGCTTATCTTTGTATCTCAATCCATCCCCTTTTCAGGAAGTTTTTATGTTTCCTGGCATTTTCAGATGTTCATCGTGTTACCCTGCTGCAGTCATCACACTTGGGTTATCCTGTCGTCAGGTGGTCCCGCAGTCGGCCAGAATTCCAAAGTCTTGGTCCGGCGTCGGTTGCTGTCGCCTCATCCCTGACGTCAGAGCACCAGGGGTATAAATAATGCAACCGACGCCATTTTCTTCAGTCTTTCTTGCCGCGCGGTGCCCGAAGCAGAAGCAGTTCGCAAGTGCCAGTCGGCCGTCTTCTGAGATTTTCGAATTCGAATTTCAGACCGAAGTCTTCTATAAAGCTAAGTACCCCGTTGGGGAAACTTTTCTTGCCTCAGACCGATGTCAGAAAAAGTTAACAATTGTATTTCTTGTGGGAAGCAAATACCTCATAAGGATTTTCATTCTTATTGCATACCTTGCCTAGGCCCAGACCACGACGTCACTTCTTGTCAGTTTTGTGCTAGGTTTAATAAGCGTACTATTAAAAGACGATTTGATTTCGCACGACACTATTTTGGTAGAAAATTTAACTACACCATGCCGTCGGAGCAACCAACTACCGGCGTGCATAAAAAACGCAGGGATAAGGACAGACAGCCCAGGCCTAAGCCGGATTCCGAGGCCTCTGCTGATCCGGTCTCCGGTCCTCCGGTTCTCAGTGAGGCTCCGACGCAGCCCCTGACTACCGCAGATCTGGAACCCGAGACCACTACGGAATTTTTGACGGAATGTACCAGGCCGACGCAGCCTTTTACTTCAGGTCCTTCCGACGACTTTGCTTCTAAAGTCGTCGGTGCTTCAGAAACGCCATCGGTTTCTGAAGGTGTTTTCAGACTGACGACTCTCGCCATTAAAATGTTTTCTAAGTCGAAGACTCCTTCTAAATCTAAAAGGACTACACTTCAGTCTCCTGTTCAAGGCCCTATGCCTAAGAAACAGATGCTCAAAATGGCTGAAGATTTGATTTCTTTAATCAGGGGTTCACAGCCCCCTCCTGACAAAAGGCCTAGACAAGAGGAAGATTCTGCTTCCTCTGAGCAAATGTCCATGTCTTCAGACTCCTCTGAGGACCAAGACTATTCCTTCTCTCCTTATGAAGATTCTGATGCTGAGGACTCTATTCCCTCAGCTTCTCCTCCTGAAGACTACTCCTTTGGGGAAACTTTACACACTATGAGGGAACATTTTCTCTGGGAAGGTCAGGACTACTCTGATTCAAAGAAAAGGCTCAGAGAGTTTCTTTTACTCCCCCAACACAGACCACTTGCCATCCCACCAGTTTTGGACATTGTGGATGATGTCCATTTAGAATCCAGTTTCAACCCAGACTCTCTACCTCTTGCTCTGGCTAAGCCTGACAGATACTACAGAGTGCCTGATTCCCACAAATTTCTTTACAAAAGCCCAGTGGCTGACCCAGAGACTATCTCCCAGGGTCCCAAGGGGGCTAAGGCTTCTATGGCTAAAAACCCAGTACCATCTGAGAGGGATTCCAGAGCACTAGACAGGTGGGGGAAAAAGGTTTACACCTCAGCCACACTAGCTATGAGGGCACTGAATTGTCAATTTCATATGCTTAAGTATCAGCAATTTCTTATCTCTCAGTTAAAGCAAAGAATAACCTCCCTCCCCCAACAATCTGAATTGAAAGAAGTACAGGATCTGTTGCACGCCACTGAGCAGGTGGGCAAACATACCTTACAATGTGGGTTCGATTCTTTGGAGGTCTCCTGCAGAGCAGCTGTCACTGGGTCTGTTATACATAGGCATGCTTGGTTAAAGGAACAAACTCTGCCTGATCATGTTAAAGCAAAACTACTAGATGCTCCCTTACAGCAGGACGTTCTTTTTGGAGTTAAAGCAGAAGAAGTTTTAAAGAAAATGGAAGATAAGGCAAAATCTATGCAGACAGTCAAAGACTTCCTACAAGTACAACCCCCTCGCTTCAGCAGAAACTGGCCAACAAAAAATTGGTCCTTTCCAGCCACCGACAGATCACAGAGGGGTAAATACAGGCGCCCAAGGGGCAGAGGACAACAACAAGCCCAGTATAAACCTCGCCAATGGGGCACTACAACACAGAAGGGAGGAGAAGACCGGTCTCAATCCACCAGAAGGCAAACTCAATGACTTGCACCTCATCTGGCCAAGCAATACTCTCTTGGCAGCCCCCTTGGGGGGAAAACTCGCACTTTTTGCAAACAACTGGCACATTGTCACAAAGGACAAATGGGTCCTAGACATAATTTTACGAGGATACAGATTCCACTTTCACACCTTGCCAATGAAAAGAGGAATGCCAAACCTGCCACAAAATCAATGGGCAGAGGCACAAAAGCAAATTACAGCTCTCATGGACATGAGAGCCATTCAACTGGTACCTACTCGAGAGCAAGGCCAAGGATTTTACTCAAGACTCTTTCTAGTGCCCAGAAAGGACAATGCATGGAGACCAATTCTGGACCTTTCAATTCTAAACACTTACTTACAAGTACCCAAATTCAAGATGCTAACACTACAGCAGCTACTTCCCATGTTGGGCAAGGAAGCATGGCTAGTAACGTTGGACCTCAAGGAGGCATACCTGCATGTCCCTATCAGACAAAGTTGCAGAAGATACCTCCGCTTCATTGCAGGTTCAACCCATTACCAATTCTCTGCACTGCCCTTTGGCTTATCTACTGCGCCCAGAGTTTTCACAAAATGCCTGGCACCAGTAATTGCATACTGCAGACAAAGAGGAATTCAAATATATCCATACCTGGATGACTGCCTCCTCCAAGCAGAAAGCAAAGACATTCTCTTACATCATCTGGCCTGTGCGAAGCATCTACTAAACTGTCTGGGGTACACAGTAAACGAAAAGAAGTCAAAACTAGTACCCTCACAAAAAATGACATTCCTAGGTGCCAGCTTGAATACAACGGCCCAGAAGGCTTATCTTATGCCAGACAAGCAACTACAACTGACTCAATATTTCAAGACAATGGCAACAAAGACCCAATTAACTGCAAGAAAAATTCTGCAGGCTTTGGGCTTCATGGCATCTTGCATACTAATAATACCATTTGCAAAGCTGCATATGAGGAAATTACAGTGGTACCTAAAAAGCGTATGGTCTCAACACAGCCGCAGCTTGGACACAATGATATCTCTCATTCCCTGCCTACAACAGGAATTTCTATGGTGGTCACAGACATGTCACCTCCAACAAGGGTCAGCCTTTCACCTTGCCCCAGCCAGGCAAACTATCACAACAGATGCTTCAGACTACACCTAGGGGGCACACATGGAAGGGCAATGCATTCAAGGCCTATGGACTGCAGATCAAAGAAATCTGCACATAAATCAAAAAGAAATGCTAGCTGTACAGAAAGCTCTGACAGCCTTCAAGGATCTATTATATCCAAGACAACTTGCAATAAAGACGGACAACACCACAGTAATGTGGTACATAAACAAGGGGGCACACATTCCTACCCTCTATGCAGGCAAGCAATGATCTTATGGAACACAGCTCTGGCCTTCCAAGTCCAGTTACAAACTCAATTCCTGCCAGGACAGAAGAAGACATTGGCAGACGACCTCAGCAGAAACATCAAAGATCCCCACGAGTGGAAACTAGATCCACAAATATTTGCAATGATAACTCACAAATGGGGCCTTCCAAACATAGACCTGTTTGCCAGTCCTCAAAACTACTAACTGACAAAATTTTGTACAAGGACATTTCACCATCAAGCTTGGAAAGTGGACGCTCTCTCTTTCAGTTGGAAAAACCTGACAGCATATGCCTTCCCTCCATTACCTCTTCTCACAAAGGTTCTTTTGAAAGTCAAAAAGGAGAGACCACGACTGATTCTCATAGCCCCAGACTGGCCATGCCAGCACTGGTGCCCGCTATTGAAAAATATGGCTCACAGCCCACCATGGATATTGCCTCAAATACCCCATTTGCTCACACAGCAAAACAAACAGATTCTTCACAGCCAGCTCAAAACTTTAAATCTGGCTGCATGGCAAATCAACTAAACATCCAACCAGCTCCTCTTTCACAAGCAGTTCTGGATGTTATTCTGGAAGCCAGGAGGCCAAGCACCAGGAAGGCTTATTCGGACAAATGGAAAAGGTTTTGTGCCTGGAACCAAGCTAAAGGCCAAGACACAATTCAGCCTCACATGCCTCACATTCTACAGTATTTAGCTGAGATGTTGCACAAACGACTTTCCTTTTCCTCAATTAAAATCCATGCTTCAGCTATTTCAGCTCACTACGACACGGATCCACCTTTATTTTCACATCCTCTTCTAAGGCAGTTTCTCAGAGGGGCATAAAACATTAGACCACCCAGGAGAGCTCCTACACCAACATGGGACCTCAACTTTGTTCTGGAAAAACTAACGCTTCCTCCCTTTGAACCAGCTTTCTCTGCAGATCTTCAGTTCCTATCATGGAAGACTGCCCTGCTCCTTGCAATAACTTCAGCTAGGAGAGTCTCAGAACTACAGGCACTAATGGCAGTGGAACCCTTCCTCATTTTTCATCAAGACAGAGTTTCTCTACGAACTAATCCTTCCTTTATGCCTAAGGTGGTTTCCAATGTAGCTTTAAATCAAACCATCCACCTACCTACCTTCTTCCCCAATCCACAGAACAAAGGTGAGAGACTCCTGCATTTCCTTGGACATTCACAGGCAGCTTCGTTACTACCTGGACAAAACTAAGGCTTTCAGAAAAACTGACCAGCTCTTTGTATCCTATGCTACAGCTTCTCAAGGGAAGGCTATATCTAATCAAACCATTTCTAAATGGATAGGTCATTGCATATGTTTCTGCTATACCCATCATGGGAAACCAGTTCCTGCTACCATTAGATCACACTCAACCAGGGCAACAGCTACCTCTACAGCCTTTCTCAGGGGGGTTCCAACCAAGGAAATTTTAGAAGCTGCAACTTGGAGTTCTGTACACACCTTTACCAAACACTATCACTTACCTTTTTACTCTAAGTCCAGGGCGGGCTTCGCCACTGCAGTTCTGCAGGGCCTTATTGCCTCCACTAACCCTCTATGATACCTCCCCCCTACCTTAGCTTTGGGATTCTACCCAAGTGTGATGACTGCAGCAGGGTAACACGATGAACATAGTACAGTTTTGTACCTACCATAAATGTAGATGTTCAAGTATTCACCCTGCTGCAGTCCAGATTACCCTCCCTCCATCCCCTCTGATCTACTGGCTAAATCTTTGCTATGCCTTACTGATGTATTTGCTTATAGCTGAAGGGATTTTGTATTTGTGCAGTGTTCACCCCATTTGGTACTAATTCTGACCATCTTTTTGGGGGCACCTGACATCTGGGGCAAGAAAAACTGAAGAAAATGGCGTTGGTTGCATTATTTATATCCCTGGCGCTCTGACGTCAGGGATGAGGTGACAGCAACCGACGCCGGACCAAGACTTTGGAATTCCGTCCGACTGCGGGACCGCCTGATGACAGGATAACCCAAGTGTGATGACTGCAGCAGGGTGAACACTCGAACATCTACATTTATGGTAGGTACAAAACTGTACTTTCTCTGCTTTGCCCTTTGGCCTTTCTACTGCTGCAAGGGTATTCACCAAATGCCTCACTCCTATGTTTTTTTTTTTTTGCAGACCAAGGGGAATCCAAGTCTTTCCCTACTTGGATGATCTCCTGTTGCAGGCATCCTCTCCAGAGATCTTGCAAAATCTTAATTTTTGCTGTTTCCCTTCTGCAGAGTCTGAGGTTCACTGTAGATTTCGAAAGGTCCTTTCTGACTCCTTCTCAGGATCATGTTTTTCTGGGGTGCAGGATTCAGACTGTTCCTATGCTGGCATCTCTGCCTCCTCACAAGGCCATAACTCTGATTTTCTTTTTTCATTTCCTTCTTCCTCTGACCTCAGTAACAGCCAGGGAATTTGTAAGAGCTCTGGAGTCCATGGCTTTCTTCCATTCCTATGCTCCCTTTCACCATACTCCACATGAGAAAACTTCAGTGGTTTCTAATGTCAATTTGGCTTCAGCATTCTCATACCCTTCCAGTTTTAGTTCCTCTTCTTCTACATCTCAAGTAGGAACATCAGTGGCGGATTCAACAGTCGAATGTCAATCCAGGGCTCTGTTTTCATCCACCTCTTCCTTCTCAGGAGCTGTTCACATATGCTTCAGACATGGGATGGGGAGCAGCTCCCAGCTCCCTAGAGGTACAGCGAGTCTGGTTGCCTCTTAAACAGAAAGAGTACATCAGCGTCAAAGAGATGAGAGCACTTCTGCTGGGTCTTCAGGACTTTCATCTTCTCAAGGTGTTTACACACAATATCACACTGATGTGGTATGTCGACAAACAGGGTGGGCAAGGTCTTATCTTCTTTGCCATTTAGCTTTCCTAGTGTGGGAACTAGCTGTTCAGTATCAAGTGACACTTCAGTCAGTCTACATTCCCTCAGGTCAAAACTTTATGGCAGACTCTCTGAGCAGGTCCATAGCTAAATCCCATGAATGGATGCTTCACAGGGATGTGTTTCTGGGCATGGTCCACCAGTGGGGTACTCCTCAAATAGATCTTTTTGCCTCTCCTCTGAACAGACAACTTCCTCTATTTTGTGCCAGAGTCCCAAGTCCTGTAGTTTGGAAGGTGGATGCCCACTCTTTTTCTTGGAAGGGGATTTTTCTTTATGCCCTTCCTCCCTTTCACATCATTCCAAAAGTCCTATTCATAATTCAATAGGGTGCTCCCAAAATCTTTTTGGTGACTTCCTTTTGGCTGAGACAGCATTGGTTCTCTCTTCTGCATTTAGCCAAGGACAGTCATCAGAAGTTAACTCACAGGACCTACTCACACAAGACAAGGGCTCTCTTATCCATTCCCACCTGTCCACTCTTCAACTGACATTGTGGGTGATAGGATTTTGATTCCACATAGACACCTTTTTTCTGAGGGCATGCTTAGGATCCTGCAGGAGCCCAGGAAACCCACTACTATGAAATCCTACTTATCCAAATGGAAGAGGTTTTCTATTTGGTGTCTTTCTCGTAACCTGGATCCATTGTCTGTGGATGTTCCTTCAGTTTTTTCTTTTCCATGTGAACTGCTCAATACTGAGATGACCTATTTTTCTGTTGGGCTCACTTTTCATCTATTTCTCCTTGTCTGCCTTTATCACCCCTTTAGCTTCTAGATTCGACGCTAAATAATTCCTTAAAGGCATCCATCATATTAGGCCTCCATGGAAGCCTGTTCTTTCTACCTAGGATCTTAATTTTGTTTTAGAAAGAATTATCCAGGTTATTTTTGAGCCTGCAGCCTCAGCTTCCTTCCAGCATTGGTCTTGGAAGACTGTACTTTTGTTAGCCCTTACTTCTGCCAGATGGGTGTCTGAGCTTCAAGCCCTTATGGCTTGTCCTGCTTTTTTGGTGTTTTGTAAGTACAGGGTGTCCCTTCGTATAATTCTTCTTTTATTCCCAAAGTGGCGAATGAGTTGTCCCTTAATCAGTCTATTCATTTGCCCACTTTTTCCTTCTCCACAATCTGCCAGTGAGAAGGTTCTGCATACATTGGATGTGCATAGACAACTCAGTTTTATTTAGATAAGACTAAGACTTTTCAAAAATCTGATCAGCTCTTTGTTTCTTTTCATCTTGGGTCCTTAAGATTGGCTGTGTCCAAGCAAACTATTTTGTCTTGGATTTCTAAAGCCATTTTATTTTGTTCCTTTCATGGTAACAGCCTTCCTTCTTCTGTTA
>NC_056727.1:479531169-479533669 GCF_019279795.1 Protopterus annectens
CTAAAAAAGGCACTATGGGGGCAGCAAGAGCCTCGGCCAGTATTCGAAAGCCTAGGGGTGACAGGTGCAAGCCGTCTTTTGCGAAGCAACGTGGCTTGTCGAGCATGTTGTCCCAGGCTGACAGACACTGGATCTCCTTTGAATGACACCAGAAGCTTAGCCAATTGTTGAAATTGATCATTTTTTCTTTATACTGAGGTATCATTCTTGGTGAGGGCAGGATGCTACTCGGGGTCGGGGTCATACCAGCCTGGGCTACATGATCACAGAGCTCCTCCATGTCTCTTTTCATGTAGTCCAAGGAGGTACATCTCAGGTCATTCACACCAACATGAACAATGACAGAGTCATATTTGTACTTGTTCTGGTGTGACCTGAGTTCTTGTGTTATGTGGCAGATTGGGGCTCCCGACAGGCAGCTAACAGTAACCTTCTGCTTGTCCAGCCTAGTGAGTGGGACGTCAGTGTGCCTGACTATAGAGTCACCTATTACTAGTGTGTCAAGTATGTTATTTCGCCTTAAGGGCTGTGATTGTGCGGCACACTGATTTTGTGTTTTGTGTGTTGTCTGGTTTATGACGGAAGGTGCAGGTTGTTTTGGTGTCTGCTTTGGAGGTCTCTGATGCTTTTGCAGGTTTTTATTTAAAGCCTCCGAGTATGATTTTGTGTATTTATGTGTATTTTTGCCAGTGCTGTTTTAGTAGGTCTGTGTGCGGCTGTAGTTGAGGTGTAAGTGTTAACCTTCTCCTCTTGACTGTCTGTTCCAGTCTTGGGTGGAGACAGCTTAATTTCCAGTTTGGCTGTATAATTGCATCTCTCGCATATGTTAGTGGTTTGTGGTAGGAGGAGAGGGTTATCTGTGTACATGAGGCAGTTGTAACATTGCCTCAGGATACCCAGGATTCACCAGCTGGACTGGAGAGTACACCTGAAATTGCCTTTGGTCATGCCTGAATAGTAGGGTGAGCTGCTTAGTCGCTTGGTTGGTGAGGGGTGAATAAAGAGCCTTGCCCTGCTGGGCAATCAGTGTCAGGGTATATTAGTGCTTGCTATGCTAGTTTCAAGGGAAAAACTGAAGAGGAGACTTAGTGGAGCCGGGAATAATTTAACCGTAGCTAACCGGCACTGCCCTGTGCGCAAAACCGTGCAAATGTGGATTTTATAGTAGGGAAATGAAAGAGATAGAAATTAGCCCAAAATGGCCAATAAACTACTAACTTCTGGGCTGGAACCACTCCTCCAGGGACAGAGAGGTTGCTCAAAGCTCCCCTCTCTCACAGGTGAACAGAGAAACTTCCTTCGATCCAAGTAAGGTATGGGCAACTCAGAAACTAGTATCACAGCCCTGAATTCAGCACTAGCCTGAAAACTGGACTATACTAGCTTAGAAAGGTGGGGAAACAAGGATTTTTTTTCTTTTTTTTAAAAGATGAGGCAGAACAGTAAAAAATACATTTAAAACAGCTTTAAACGACTACAAACGATCAGAAAAGGCTATCACACTTTAGTGTGTAGCCTAGAACAGTTAAACAAATTATTTTAACAAAAAACAACTTTTTAAAAGTGCAGGCAGTCAAATAAGTACATTATGTGAAAAAAACAAGCATTTAAATCACAATAAATGCTGGAAAATCTGAGTTTAGGTGGAAAACATTTAAGTACAGCAAGAAAGTACAGAAAACTGATACTTAATCACTCCAAAGTCTCTCATCTAAGCTAGAAGGCTTGTATCAGTTTAAGGCTTTCTAGTGCTACCCAGTAGGTTAGTTACAGGAAAGATGGGAAAGAAGCGCAGGTGTGGTCTTTTAAACCAGAAAGTTGAAAGAGATGGACAAACTGTCCAAATGGTCAATAAACTACGATTTCTGGGCCAAGAACCTCTCCTCTCGTGGTAGGCAGGCTACCTAATGCTTACCACTCCCACTGATAAGATAACTGATAACTCTTACGGAACATGTTTTTCATGAGACAATAACATCGAAACCTTGATTTCACGAATATGAAAGTTTTTTTTCTAGGGTAAGTAAACACTTGCCAAAAATTGCATGGAAACATACCACAGTATGCAAAACCCACCTAGATGAGAGACCACACCCCAAACACCCCCCAATGTGGGGGTCTGCGTCCTCCCGGGTCTATATCATGGCATCGAAAAAGAAGTTAAACAGAATGGCTTAAAAATCGGAAATGACGTTCATCGAAGTCGCTCTTGGGGGGGTGCTGCGGCCCCCCCCAACCCCCTGCTAATTTTATATACCATCTCCAAGATCGAACTACCATGAGGAAAGGTCAAACTTTCCAATCTTCACTGTACCACGATCTCACAATACACACCTCTGTGAATGGCTTTTTCGATTTTTAAACCATTCGGTTAACATCCTTTATGGTGCTGTGATATATACCCGTGTCCCCCACCCCCCCACCCCCCCACACACCTCAACTATGTTTACCAACTCCAAGATCCCACTACACTCATGAAAATGGCATATTTCCCCATGTT